>NW_025933886.1:0-602 GCF_000764305.2 Hyalella azteca
GACCAGGCAACAAGTCCAGCAGCTATCTCAATCAATCGTCAGCTATAGAAAGATCGGGTTCCAAAGGCCGGATCCCTTGTGAATCAAGTCACAAAAAGTTCAAGAATTGGCAACAGGCCATGGGTCTATTTCTTCAACGCCGACACTTCTATTCTATTCTATTCTTAGCAGAGGTACTTTTCCAAAATCTCACTTTTCACACTTATCAGGGATTTTTAGAGGTAATAAATGTATGATTTCTCAACTTGCTTTAGGCTGCAAAGATCGTAAAAATGTTGAATTTTATACCACTATTTTTAGTTTTGCAATATTTTAATTAGTTTAGCTGCTACAACATTTCTACAAAATGTTGGAGGACTGTCCCTTATTACCCGGCCCGTCCCTTTTTAACCCCGTTTGACGGTAGCTCTTTATTCCTGTGAAAAGGAAGGTGATGAGTAACACTGCATGCATGTATGAGCCCTGTTTTGGCTTTCACAAAGTTACTACATGAACATAAATATTAGTTAGTTAGAGCAGCAGACAAAATTTGTATTCTAATACTCCCTATTTATGTCTGTTGAAAATTTTTAATCTATGAGGTAAGATATGACCATTTGGGG
>NW_025933887.1:0-701 GCF_000764305.2 Hyalella azteca
TAATAGAGAGCACATATTTCATCATTTATTTTCATTGTTTGATGACAATTTGGACAGACTAAAACTGAAAGTAAAAACTTAGCCAGTTTAAACCATAGACCATTATGTGCAGCAAAAAATTGGCCATAATTGAAACTTTGAGGAAAAATCTTACTCTAAACTTTATGCCTCCAGTTCAGGCCCTGGGATTTTATATGGCTTGCCTCAAATTCATAAGTCTGGTTCTGCCTTGAAATTTCAATTTTGCCACATATGTACCATAATAATCATAGTTTTAAACTGGCCAAATTTTTAGTTCTAGTATTGACCTATCATACAACCTCTTTGTGAAACAATTGATCACTGTTTAAAGATATTCATGATATTGTTATTGGTTGGAACCGTAATTTTTAGCGCATTTTCTAATTTATGGAAAAAATGCACTATTGTGCTCGCCATGTCCGTCTGTCAGTCTGTTTATCTGTTCGTGACCTCAAGTTTTTGGCGACAAGAAAATGCGCGCTCTGTCACTCACTGCAGTGAGTACCGTCAAACAGGGTAAAAAGGGACGGATTTGAGCGTTTTTTGTTAATAACTTTTTACCATAAAACATTTCAGAAACCAGTCTAGGCTCATTTTATAGCTCTTTGCAAGGGCTATCCAATGGCATCTTCAAAAAAATTCCATATGCTATTCGTAAGGTGCCAGACGCAAAATAAAAC
>NW_025933888.1:0-57193 GCF_000764305.2 Hyalella azteca
ATGGGTATACGAATTTAGATATCTTGGTTTAATCCTCGACAACAAGATTTCCTTCAATAAGCACATCAACTACGTCTGTCAGGGGCTGAGTAAAGTCCATTAAGTTTTGCGTGCATTATCGAGCGTCCTACCTATTACTTCGTTAAAAACGCTTTTCTACGCATTGTCTGTTTCTAAACTAGCAAACACTTTGGTAATCTGGGGGGTGTACCTTTTAATACAAAGAAGCGGGTCATTACGCTAGTTAATAAAACATTGCGTTCCATGCATAGGGTTAAGTATGATGCCAATAATATTCCTTTGACTCGCACTAGCGTATTATATAAGCAGTCTAAAATCTTGAAACTTGACGATATGTATTCATTTGAGCTTTTAAAATTCATGCATAGGGCACGTTTCCATGATGATCGTCTTTTTGAGTCTGCCTTCGCCTCTCTCGTCCCTCAACATTCCCATAATACCAGGGGCGTAAGGTTTATCTTGCCAACGGTTCGTCTGGAAGTAGAAAAAAGCGGTACTGTTTTTAACTGCGTTAAATATTTTAATGAATTGCATGAAGATTTTAAAAAAGATTGTTCCAAATTACTTTTAAAAACGAAATTCCGTAAATTTATTCTTAACCAGTATTAATTTGACTTCGTTTTTCATGCAGGTTCTGAATATTTTTGACTCTATATTTCAAGTTTTTACCCGTCTTTAATCACTGTTATATTGATATTGCTTTGTTACGCTTAATTTTAGTGACATCCTGTTATCAGTTTTCTTGAGGCTTTTCTCCTTGTATGTGTTTAATTTAGAAACTTTCTGTTGCTCTTAACTTCTTAGACTTATCATTGGAATAGAGTTTTAAATCACCTATGTTGCCTGCGAAGCTTATCTGCTTATGGGCATTCACTTGGATGTCTCTATTATTTTATAAATATTGTTCTTTTTTTTCTTTTGAATTGTTACTAGAGCTCCTCTGTGAATAAAAATTAATAAATCAATTAATCAAATATTTATTTGAAAGAATCGCATATATTTATAAATCAATTTAGTGTGGGTCTTAGAGGACCGTAGAACAAAATGGACAGGTAGAAAATAAATATATCTAAAATGAGTTCACGGCGTTTTTCCCTTTCACCTATATTGTCAGTAGTCTTATAAAATCTTGAAATATATAATGGGAACAAATGTGAATTCTTCCAGCACTTACGATCATTATGTACTGGTCTACAAGAATTCTCGAACAATCACTAATATTCCAGAAATGGCTGGTGCTATGATGTTCATATAGCCACTGTAAAGCTTAGAAGCAAATGAATAACATGAATAATAAAATTCATAATTTAATCATAAAAATTACTGTCGGAAAACCTCTCAGGAATGACTGCACAAACGCTCATGAATGTCATGCATGCAGCTATTGTGCGACCAAGAGGTGAACAGATTAATTAAGTTATGTGACAAACGAGTTGTGAAATTCTGACAAGCTGAGTTGTGAAATTCTGACAAGCTGAGTTGTGAAATTCTGACAAACTGAGTTGTGAAATTTTGACAAGCTGAGTTGTGAAATTCTGACAAACTGAGTTGTGAAATTCTGACAAACTGAGTTATGAAATTCTGACAAACTGAGTTGTGAAATTCTGACAAACTGAGCTGTGAAATTCTGACAAACTGAGTTGTGAAACTCTGACAAACTGAGTTGTGAAATTCTGACAAAGCGAGTCGTGAAATTCTGACAAACTGAGTCGTGAAATTCTGACAAACTGAGTTGTGAAATTCTGACAAACTGAGTTGTGAAATTATGATAAACTGAGTTGTGAAATTCTGACAGTTGTTATCATAAAAACTAATACTTATAAGATTGCAACGACGCTCATGAAATTCATACAGCTACTGCGCATTTATGTATTGAAAAATTCACAATATTTAGGCGATATTCTGAATTAAAGAATTTATCTACCATCGGATGACCTGTAAATTTTAAACTGCTGAATTAGTATCCATAAAATGCGGGCTCCCGTCTCGCATTTATGCCCTCCATCGCTCTTCAAACTTTTCTTTCCAAAGAAAGATTTTTTCAAATAATTACTTGTAAAATAAATTAAAACACTTACTAATGCTGAATTTTTATCAATTTTATTAATTTAGATCACTTCATGATATTTAAACGCTGCTATGTTCCCCGGCCTCTAATTTTTCGGAACAGCCTGCCTTGAACCGAAGTTTGACAGTCAGTCCTAATACCATCCATGTCTAAATGTTTTAGGTTATATTCAATTCGGTTCATCAATTCAAATTAATATATTTTGATATTCAGTTTAATAGTTATAAACTGTAAAAAAGCGAAAAGTATAATAAGCTCATAAAAATGCAGGAATTTATTTACTATCTGCCAACAAAGGAAGGTTTCAAGTAGAGTTTAAGTAACAATAATGGAAGTAAACTCAGCTAAGCTAAAATAGCAACCTATTTGGAATTTTAAATGAAATTCACTTCAATATCATTAATGTCCTAGATTACTATTTTATTTATTTATCAAGCACATCCTTTGAATTAAATATAATATTTAAATTGAGTTATACTTTCCTGTTATACTCATTATCTGGGAATATTCCTGGATGAATACACAAGAATCTTCTTATTCATGTCATTATATTTTCAGCAAATGGCGCAGTACCAGCGGCCTTCAGGGCTTGACCCTGACCCGCTCTAATGAGTGGCATTTAACCCACTTTATTCTCCCTCAAACCCTCACGTTAATCACTCCGCGACTCAGTGCCCTCATGGGCGTCCACCGTGAAGGTTGTGTGTCTTCGACCGTTACGATTAAAAAAAAACAATATAATTGGATCAACATTACCGGTTTCTCATCACGAATATTCTGTTTCCAAATATTTATGTTATATTTCAAATATTACGTGACATAATTCTTCAGGACATCTCATCGAATTGACTAAGTACGTTTTGGGATTCACTACAAAAGTCGTGAAAATTTCGTATTCTAAAAATAGAATACAGTTTCCAGAATATTCTAAGATAAATTACTGTTTCCATTACTTACTATCGACCATAAGTTGACTTACTGTCGAATAAGTTACTATCGACCATTCTAATAATTATGCGTATGCAAACTAAAAATTTCAGCCAGTCGAATATTATTTAATACTTTAAGCATGCTGTTCGGTAGAAATATATAATTATACTGTAAAACGGGGTGACTTTGACCGCTTCGACATTCAAGGAAAGAAAACCCTAAACTCATATTGTTCATGTCGTAGAAAAATTGTGTTTATGGCTCATGAAATACCACGAGATAACGTTCAAATGCAATATAGAGATGGATGTTATATATTAGAATGTGAATATTTATTCACGTTGGATCCCAATAAGGTAAGCGTCAAGAACGGTCCAAGTCACCCCGTTTTACGGTACGCTAGATTGTATCTCCATTGCAAATTGCCATGTTGAGCTCATATTTTCAATCTAAACTATTTATTTTATCGAAAGCAAAAATTTTTGCATTAGTGACTGCTAATCAAATAAGTAAATAAATGAATATTATTAATTTTTATATCACTTATTACATTTATAACTCTTAGTTTTCATGACTACAATATTCAAGTAGAACTATTATTGTTATGCATTGAAAATTCATTTATTAGGATATGTATAAGGCTAATTATGCTTTAATGCTAATAAATGATGCATAAATGCATTGAATAAATTATGCACGAATAATTGGAGTAGATATGAAACAGGATTAATTAAATATAGTTTGAATGATCAATGTTTAAAAAAAGTGGACATAATGTATAATTACGTGGATTAGAACTGCGCCGTTACATGTAGCTGGTCAATGCGATGGCCTTGCCTCAGTAGTCAGCAATATACAGTATTGGACTCTAATTTTCTTATGCAGGGGACATTAGTGCACTCACATCCAGTTCTGGTGCTTAATTTTACGCCAGTTTGAGGTGACAATTATATTGATCGTCTGGCAAGTTGCTTGGGAAATTATGGTGCAGAAGAACTTACTTTATTCGATTAAGGATTGACATCGTCGTATGAGCTCGATATCCGCACTCATTCCGTCGTATGAGTTCGATATCTGCACTCATACCGTCGTATGAGTTCGATATCCGCACTCATTCCGTCGTATGAGTTCGATATCCGCACTCATACCGTCGTATGAGTTCGATATCCGCACTCATTCCGTCGTATGAGTTCGATATCCGCACCACGGAGGTCGCCATCCTCACGTGAGAATCAATAACGCATAAGAACGTAATTAAGGAAGGCTAAACTTCTTCCCATCACGCTAACCAATTTCCATGGCGGCAGTGAGTAATCCTGAGTGATCCATGGACAATATTCGTGTGTGATCGATCATAAAAATGTTTCAGAAATAAGGACTGAGGTCTTATCGTAGTTGAATTTGATGTGAAAATGAAAAACGTATTTGTTGGCATTTTGTGTCATATTAGATGTAAACCTAAACCTAGTCCAGCTTCATTGAGGTACACTCAATGAAAGTGAAAAGCGGAATGAATTCGGGGGAATGATTGACCTCTAGACATCGTTTGCTCACACAAGCCTCTCTGGCATAAGGCTTTTTGGAAATCATCATTGCTTGTAAAGGATCGAAGAATTCAAACTTTATTCAAATTAAACTGTATTCACGTAGCAAGCTCATCGCAATCGATACGTTCATGATTTAACTTTAATCGTATTATAGAAACCCCCCAAAATTTACGCAGTTTGTGAGCATTTTGAGGTTTTCTCAATTTTCGCTTATAATAATATTTTCGATAATTCTATCCTGCGTACCTACTGCATACTTCCTGGCAAACCAGAGGCTGGATTGTTTATACATGAAACCAATAGAAATTATCAGTTGTAACAGAATTGATATAAGTACATGAATAGTTGGATAATTAGGATTTAAAATCACTTCGGTACTAAACACTATATCTCCGAGGAAAAATAATACATGTAAATTTATCCTCTCACTTATTGAATATCAAAATAGACATTAAATTCTGATTGCCATCTAATGTCAACATTTGTTTCTGCCAATATTAAAACGAGTTAAATAAGCAATTAGTTCCAGCAGCGTACATGTGAACCGCTAAGCTAAGGCAGAGACAAACGCTGTTTCGATTCTCTGAAAAGTCATCCGTTGTGCAGCGGACATGTTTTTTTAATTGCTATTCAGCTGGTTCGAACACGCAGGTCAGTCCTCAGCTTACAGAATGTGCATTGAATTGTGTATTGTAGATGTTATCTTGAAGTTCATATTAGAATAGTTTTAATTGTGTTGTATTTTTTTTTTGCTTTTCTTCCATTGTGTTTAGGTTTAGCAGTACCAAATTCATTAATTATTACCTATCGCTCTTTCCTAATTATTAATTTAAAATTTTATGTAACTTTAATACTATTATTATTACTATTCAAATAAAACATGTGAGCTAAAAATTATAAACAAATTCGAATAAAAAACACAAATATTCCTTTTAATTTTAGTGATCTATCCAATTTTTAACAATACATATAACTTGAACAACGTTCGTTAACCATGACGAGTAGGCATGAATGAACCTTATAAATAGCCATAACATCTGAGCAAAGATATTTAGTTCTAGATAAAAAAATCTCTATGAAAGTGAAAAATTGAGTCGAAGTGACACAACCAACATTGAAGTAAGACACAAACAACGGTAGCGAAAAAGTTTTTTCCCATGAGTACAACTTTCATGGGAAACATCACACAAAAATCTGAAATAATATGTACCCATTAAAAATTTTCTTGTTAATTTATGCCGGAAGTGTTAAATAAAATCATTAAGTGCTGAATTATAGAAAACTTGATTTGCGTTGTACAGGATGGGTTGCGAAAACTCTAAGGACGTCGTACACCCAATGAACAGAACTACTTATCCACCCAGACTGGAAGAAGATGCAGAAATGTTCGGTGAGTGATTTTTGGTTCTCCATATTAGAGAAATACTAGTTATTTTATTAGGTTATTTGTTTACTATTTTCTCAAAAATTATTCTAAGTTATTTATCCAAAAATTTAAAGACTAATAAAACGCGCAGCAAATTCACGTTTTTATTGAAGAATTTACTTGGCGATTCTTTACTTTTAAATTTTTGGTGAAATTATTTAATTGAAATTATTGAATTGAACTACTGATATTAGAACTTTTATACGATCTAAATACGACAGGTTATGGTTATGGTTGATATTTTATTCAACCATAAATAATTTGACGATAATTTTAGCATAGGAATGCTGGCTTACTTAAATATTATATTTTCTCTTAAATTATTTAAATATTATATAGCCCAGAACAACACATGTTGTTCTGGGCTGCTTAACTGTGCGTTTAGTGCCACAAAATATACCGGATTCAAAGAAGATGTCAGTTGGTGAATGCAAAAATGTCCCTTGAAACACGATAAACTTTGAAGTTCGAATCCTACGTTCGATCTGTTAGAATAGTAAGCATAAATTTAAAGAACGAGTGAAATTTCTCTGCAACGCTCGTGTTCAGTACTTTATTTATCATATTTAATTCATACAGGATTCAGTGCCATGAGTACCATTTTAAATAGTTCCTTCTAACAAACATTTAATCGTGATGGATTCTGTACCCCAGATATTACTGCAAACAAATTCTACTGGAGCAATTTTTACTGCAATTCTACTGAGAAGCAATTACTAGTGCAATTCTGCTGAAGCAATTATTATTTAAACTCTATTGAAGCAATTATCCATTAAACAATCATCGCCATTAAGCCTACATACGAGTATGTTAGACAGAACAACGGACAAAATAAACGCGCAAGCCATTATAACAACTCAATAATGCCCCATTATAGATGTTCCTTTGTGTTCGTATATACGTTCAAAATGAATGACGTTGTTTTATTAAAGTGTCATAGATAATCTTCTCGAGTACATGAAAACTGCAGGGATATTTTACCAATGAATGCGTGACAATATTTTTTCCCTGCCTGAGACCATAAGAACTTAGTTGCCTAAAATTTGCGATCTTATTTTAATTAATAAGCTTGGTTTGCAAAAAAATACCCTTAAACTTTTTAATCGAATGCTGTCCGTCTGTTTTACTTCTTATTCGCTTAATTTTAATTTGTCTTCGATTTTGATTATTGATTGTTTCCTAGTTCATGGTAACCTGATGAAAACCTTAATAGGTGAGCTTACATATTTGTCGAGAAGCTATGTACGTAAGTCAGAAGCAACAAGCGTCGAGGGTCATGATCGATTGACCATTTGAGCGCCCGCTGACGCGAGAGTCTGGTCGATGTTTTGTGCAATGGCGACCTGGATCGATTAAAAGTAAAAAAAAACAGTTTCGTGCGTTTTAGATTTCGCTTGCAAGCATGTGTTTCATCAGTTATGATTTTATACATCATCAAGAAAAACGTATGATTTTATTTAAATGTCTTCTTTTGCGTCGATGCTCTCTCAATTTGTAACCAGCATTTGCACACTCAACGCTTTCCCAGCTCAGTTCGCCTGTCGATCTATTGAGCTATGTTCACGTAGTAACCGTCAGCCTGAATTTTAATCCATTCTTCGTAAATTGTTTGGATATGTGTGAACTCTACCTACTTTCATTGCTGTCGGATTTTTTTATTCATAATTTTTTCACTCTTAAATTTGTGTTTTCGGATTTTTCTCCCGGTATTCGATTGATGTATTATTCTGCGGTTCACTTTCTATAAAAAAGCGAATTTTATCTATACGTTATTAAAAAACTTAAACTCAAGTTTCTGCCAAGGGCACGAGAAATCCTCTATGGTTGTTTGTACTGCTAACGTGGCAACGTCTTTTTTATGTCAACGGCAGGGTAAAATTGTCTGTAATTATTTTTTTTTTTGCACCGCACGTTAATTGCGAGGCTGTCTCGTGACGCGCGTGAGTTATGTCTGAAAAACGTGCTGCAGAACAGCCTCGTTGCCTCGATTTGCAACACAAGTTGTAGCTCGGCGCAACCCTGCCAACGCGCGAGCTGACTAACCACTCAAAATTGACGTTAAAACACGTAAAAATATACAGAATATTTCAATTGTAGTATTGGTGGCCCCCCCCCCACCAATACTACAATTGAAATATTCTGTATATTTTTACGTGTTTTAACGTAAATTTTGAGTGGTTAGTTCTCATTTATCAGAGTTTTTTATATTTATTGACGGATATTTAAGGGAAGAAGTTACCGTTTGAGCGAAGCTGTGATAATGAAATGAAGGGCATACAATTATTTTAAAAATTTGTTCACGAGAAATTTCAAAAGAGAAAATATTTTATTTCTCCGAAAAAGTTAATTTCTGCATGTGTAACCGCTGAATCTCTTGACTTAGGTTGGTTACGTACCATTTAATCAAATGGTCTTCACGTTTTGCTGACCTTAGCGTGTAATTAATACAAGTAACCATGTCGTAGAAGGAAACAGTGAAAATTTTCAATGACGATCTTTACTTCATCAATAAACGGGTCACAAGTTATGACTGGCAACAATTGGTTGAAATTATTTTACATTGGTCTGAAAATGTAAGAATGTATAAGTTAACAGTGATATATGACAGTTCTACGTACAGTTAAATTAAGCGTCTCCACGCCACACCTTACCGGCCGGCATCGAGACAAAGAATAGCGCATATAAGTAGCGCAGAGAGAACTTGTCAACTGTGAAACAAAGGCTACGCGCTATGCGATAAAACTGCGGCTACAGCATGGTTAATTCATATATTTAAAGGAAACCACATTTGTATAGTTTTTTGATAAATGCTTCAATCCATTGATGGTAATGGATGATTTCAGTAGTTTGCCTTGAAAATGCCATGTTTTCTGAACAAATGTAAAAAGTTGTTATTGCTGGTATACTATTTCACATCAACTAGCTAAGTACCAATCCATATTAATTTGAACTTTTCTTACTCATATCACAAATAAATCGTGATTTTTTCTACGATCATCTGAAAAAGTATCCGATGAAACGTAGATGTTACTGGCAATAGATGAAACTATTGCCAGTAGATTTATTTATAAATTATTGTTAAGCGTGAAAACATGAAAGATTGATGGCGGAAACTTTTTTTTGCTGAAAAAATTGGTAGGATTATTAAAGGTGAAAACATGGAAAGGTGAAGATAGGAAATTTGATGTTTTACTCAATAAAAGTATCAAAGATTGTTTGTTGAATGATCGAAGATTTAAAATGAACGATTCTTGCTTGTAAATTTGTACGCGTCAATCGTTGCATGGACCTCCTTCAAGTTATCTTCCTATTGAATTTTCCCAAATACTAAAATAAGGCGTTGAATTGTAACGACGTTATTTCCTGATAACATATCATAATAACGGCCTTTTGATACTTATTCACCACACTAAGAGATATGAGCAGGACGTTGCCCCTAACAGCGACCTAGCAACGTATTTATACCACTGATGTGGGTGATCATGATCCGGTTTAACCCGGCATAGTGGCGTGTAAGTGCTACATGCGTAGCGAGTGTCAATATTTTGAGAATATGACCAATCAATTTTTTTATGGTAACTAAAATATTCTGATAAATATTATATTGATATTTGTAAACAGAATTTAAACATTCCTCAACTCATGTTTCTGAAATTGACACTTTCTCTGGAAGTATATTCCTACGGACTGTGTTGTCAGGGTTTACATACGAATTCATAACAAATATTTGAACAAAAGGGAATAGCCCAAAAATTCACTATTTCTAATACAATTTTTAATTTTTGTTTCCTATTTTTGTTTTTTTTTTTACTTGTAAATTATTGCAAATTTGCGATTTAAGCAATCAAGTGATCTTATTACTCAAAAATCAATAGTACGCATATATAGTGGTTGCTAAAAAGTTTTGAAGTATATTATTTTATCATATTATTTGTCTACATTATTTAAAACAAGTTTTTTTCGTTGAACTATATTTGAATTACATTATTTCATTATATTATTGATGAATTACATTATTTCATTAAATTATTTATCTATAATATTTAAAACCATAACAATGTGTTCTTCGCTTAATTATATTATAGAGTAGAATTATATCAATTTATTACGTTATATTACTTATCTATATTATTTGAAACCATAACAAGGTGTTTTCCGCTGAATTATATTATAGAGTTAAATTACATTATTTAATTATATTACTTATCTATATTATTTAAAACTATAAAACGGTGTTTTCCGCGGCCAAAATAGACAAGGTTCGTCCATCAGCCTCGAAGTGTTGTTTGTGGTGCAGACGTCTGTTTACTCAGGCGATCTTGCGATATATCATTCGACTCCACACAGTGGAATTAATGAGACCTTGTCCAAGTAGCAATGCACTTGTTTGTTTGCCCTTACGTGGGTCATCTTGACCCAGTTCAGCCCAGAGAAGAAGGACGTATCTGTGATACACGCAGCAAGTGTGTCACTATTTAGACAATATTACCTTTTTATTTTTTCTAAATGTCCCGCCCGAGTCCGGCTGCAGCAAGAATTAGATAAATAACATTAAAAATTAGGTTTCTACCATAGGCTTTGTTCAAGATAATCGGAAACTTATTTCAATATCAACTTTGATATAATTTGATCTAAGAAACTCCCATGAGGTTTTTACATTAAGCCATAGCCATTATATAGCCGCCCACATAAAATTATTTATGGCACTGAAGGATAAGGTAATAAATGCAATATTTATGAATTAAATTTGTCATTGGAAATTTTGGCAACTTCCACATCATTATTTAGTTTAATTTGCACTCTAAAATAACGCTATACGGTCATCATTTTTATATAATTTATTGAAGTCGGATTGTAGTGCACTAGCATCACGCGTATCATTCCTTCCATGAAGTACGCTGCATTAAGCCATATACTGCCTCTTATACGTACGTATATTATACATATGATGCCATATACTGCCTCTTATACGTACGTATATTATACATATGATGCCAGATACTGCTTCTTTTTAAATGTAAGCAAAATTGCGCATTTCAGTGCATGCACTCGCAGCCCGCATTGCATCTTAGATGCACAAGCTTTGTTCGAGCGTCTAAACGAGTGCTGTTTTTAAAGGCGAACCTGCAGTGGGTAGGCAGCTGTGAGCAGGATTCTGGAAAAGGCCAAGCTCAATTACGAGTCGGGACTTAAAAAGGCCAGGAAATTCGTCGCTTTTTTTTACCGTGGCCTAAATTCAGCACTGTACCTTATTTACAAGCCGATGAAAGCTTTTCAAAAATAGGATGCTTTCTCAGCAAAAGGAAGTGCGTTATAGTTCCTCAGCATGCTCTTCTGTTGCAGAATTGAAAAAATAACAAGTTTTGTGTTTGTAAGTTCGTTCTAAATTTTTGAATGAACTTTCCCTGAAATTTTGGAAATGAGCTCTAGCCTGGCACGAAATTCGTTGATGAAATAACGAATTTAAAGAGCAAGATATATTATAATACTATTGTTAATATGTTTTTTTCATGACTCCTATTGTGTGGTTATGTACTTAGTTAAGCTTTACAGTTTTTTGTAAGAGGACATCGCACCCGACACACCTCGTTAATAATGGTTACCTCAATTATTCAGTCAAACTTTTTAATCGAGAAAAACGAAGAATAAATTCACGTGCAAATACGAGATTGAAATCCTTTGATTTCACTTAAAATACGGACGAAGATGACGAAAATAATGTCGTGGCGAGGACAGGGAAACAACGATCGGGCATGATAATAAATCTTTATACGATTTATTGAAAATCAAATAAACCAAATCGCTGGAGCCGTCCACGGAAGGGGCAAATCGAGCTGCGCCACCCCAGTCGTCTAGTAGGTGGTACTGCCTAGTGCAGTTCCATCATCCGTACGGAGCCACAAGACAATAATCCAACGCACGGATGAGCACAAAGGTTGGCAACAGGAACGACACAGGTGGGAGTAGCACGGATGGTGGCTGAAGATAATCTGTATGTTGGCGGCCAGCGTTGCCCGACTTCGGTTTCGCTGGAGGGAAAGCCTCAAGAACCGATTAAGTAAAGTCGCGACCTCCCTGGCCGCTAAATGACTGCGTTAAATTTTAAAACGAATTGTATAGAAATTTAAATTTTAACATTCCTTATTAGTTGCCATAGAAGATCTATATAATATAATTTAAACTTTTCGACAGAAGATTATTTGGAAAAAATCCCAACCTGGCCTCTTGAAGAGCGACTATTAAGAAGCAGTGCTGGCTCGTTTATATAAGACCGAGCCGCAGCTCTTGTTGACATCATATTACTTGAATCTTAACTCGCTTTACCAGAAGTTGATTAAGCAAGCTTTAATACTCGCGCCTGTTTACCTGTTCCAGTGATAACTCATGTTGTTCCATAGCTTTCATATATTTTCTACTCCAATAATTTTGTTAATTTATTTGTTATTCACAACCCTTGATAATTTGTACTTTAATTTTGGGGGAGCTTGCGTTTTTCACCTCTTCTGAACGCTTTGCCTCGCCCGCCAAACGTGAATGTTATAAGCTTCATGAAATAAACCTCATATTAAAGTAAATTCTCTTCGCGAAGATAAATTTCAATAACTGTTATTTAAACGGTAAATTACTCCGGTATCTTTTGGAAACTTAATTCAGTTGGCGGGTCACGCTTTAACTCTTAACTTTAACCCCTCTTAATTGGCAAGTGTTCAAGCCTAAATCTATAGTGGCCTTTAAATTCCATTTACTGTTTATTATATTTACTTGCCATCTCGCAATTATATAATGCCTGTGAAAGCACTCCGCTATGTATGTTCACTTATTTTTGCTTCAATAAGGTGAGCAGCTTTTTTTGAACTTTATTTGTTGAATTTCTGTAATTGAATATTTTTGAGAAACGTTCGTTTGAACGCGTTAGTAATTCAATCCATCTCTCGCACATCATATCTTCTTACGGTCTGTTTACGTCCTTCGTGCCCGTCTGAACCTTTAAATTGTTATAATTTCGATTGACCTACGTTAAAATCTGGGATCTTCAAAGCCGAAGAACTCCATGCAACGACAAAATCTGATTAAATTACTTGAGCAATCCTCGATATATTTTGACCCTTTGAAAAGATTAGAAATTATTCAATTCTAGAAGAGGTTTAGCTCCATCGTTTGGAATAATTCCAAACAAGATAGAGATAATGGACGGAATACTGCAACTATTCCATAATAGAGAAAACATTAAAAGAATTTCTAAAAAATTTACGGTAGCTAGCACAGAAAAACTTTGAAGCTACTGACTCTCGGAAGACTGATAGCAGTCACAACACTTGGTCACATCAGACACTGATGAACAAAAGTTTGTCTAAAAAACGAAACTCACCATGAATATCTAATACATTCCGTGTCATTCATCATACACCACGGTTGGCCAACATTTGGCTCCTGATTTAGAGAAAGCATACAAGAGGCAAGCTTGAGTCTGCACCTCTTGAAGGGGATGACGTCTTTACCTTCCCAAGCTTGAATTTGCGCCCTGAGACCCACATGGATTCTCCCCCAAAAATTTATTGCAGAGTCAAGAGTTAGTTGAAAACTTCGTTTGTCGCGAGCCCTTTTGATCGCAGATAACATTTCACGCTGTCTCAAAAATTTGAACAGATCTTTGGAGAGTAAATTACAATTTAAACGAGCAGAAGTCTATATCATTCAAAATCTGTTGAAACTAAAAGTATAAGGCTCTTGGGGAAAAGCTGAATTCTGGGAAAGAATAAATTGAAGGTGTCCAACTTCATGATTTACCTTACTATATTACTCCAAGTCTTACCCTGTATTCTTCCAGGAATTACCCTATATTATCCTAATACCTTCATATATTACCTAATTCTAACATGCATTAACCTAATACTTACCATGCATTACCCCTAAACTAAATTTTAATACTTAAAGATTTATTTTGCTTCACTCATAGATGGCATAATGATGCAGGATAGTAACCCCACACAGTTACACATTCTATTTACGTCTTTAAGAAATTTGTTGTTCCCAACCAGGGTAATTTTTTTCTTTTTTTTTTTTTGTGTTCCACGTAAGCTTAAACAACCAAGACATTCTGAATCCATTAGAAACACAGCAGCATGATATAAATTATACTGAAGAACATGAGAAGTAATTAGACATAAGACAGTCATTTTATAATAGCATTATTATAGGAACTTAATTATATCTCTTGTTTAAAACAACCTCTTTCCTAGTGTCAGGCTGACTTTGCTACGATCACATGACATGACAACAGTCGCATCACATGACAACAGTACGCTACTCTCACCACAATTAACGCTGCTCTATGATTATTTCAGGCCTCTCACTATCCCGGTAAGAATAACATTGAAATCACAGCGGTCATCAATAGACTTGACCTCACTTCTCTCTTCTGAATATTCAATTCTCACGACATGAACTTTCAGTGCTACGCGCTGCGTGCTCTCTAATGTGCTGAGTACAATCTTATTGCTGGTACTTTTTCTTCTGGTCTAGTAACTTTGAACTGGGCCAATTCTTTCCTATGTTTTAAATCCGTGTAATATATTAAGGGTTTCTTTTGATGAATTTCGGAATTCCAAGTCTTTGAATGTAGGAAAACTTATTCCTACAAGTTTATATCTTTGATGCAAATGTTGATGCATCATGCATTGGTGTACGAGTAGACTACTGATAGACAGGGGATAGACACGATTTCATAGCTGTAATTATTAAAAATTGTGATGGGTAAGAAATCAATTATGATTTAATTTGACCTAATTAATCATGAGCAACCGCACATTCTTGAAATAACAAACACGATCGCAAGAAATAATGCAAAATGGATTAATGTTGGAGAGTTGTTACATATCCCTCAGATCTAGTACATCGGCTCTTTAATACACCAGGCGTGCCCTAGCCCCCTCGCTGGCACCGACGGGCCTCTGCCACTCAAGTGCCAGTGCTGGGCAGGTGAGGTCGTTGGTGTCGTGTCGCTCGTCGCTTGTGAACTTTTCGAGAAAGAGAGTGGAAAAGCTCGCTGTATTGAACATTTGCAGTATTTGGGACAGGTAAACCAGAGATTATCCAAGTGACGCAGCCATGGGTGATTGCGAGGGTGAGTAATAATTCGATGTTTCTATGATTGTGATTTATTAATGGAATGCAATGGAAGGTTTAGTATCTGTGGACTTTACGGGGGGTAGAATGACTGGCCAAGTAGGGACGCTGTAGCGTTAGCTTTAAAAGTACGTTCGAACGCTCATACTATTTTCCTGGTAACGCCTGCTTGCATTTGTGAATGTTTCTCTTCCGCTTTAATGTTTTTCTTTATGTCACGCTCCGTGCTAGATCTTCATTAAAAAATTCTCGAATGGATGCGTGTATCATCAATAAATAATTTATGATATCAACATTTGGTATTTCTTTTACCGTTATCTCTCTGTGCATGCTGCTCAAGCTCGTGATAAAACGAAGGAATCCATGCAACTTAAAATTATTTATAAATTATTATTTTATTATTTTTCGGGAAATCATTTATTATTTTTAAAAATGAATAATTATTCTTCAAGTCTCTACTAATTAGAATGCTTGCACAAGTGGCATTTTTCGAAATAAACGGTTTTTCTCGATGGCAGTTTCATTGTTAGGCCACTGAGAGCTTCAGTTAGACACTCCGTTCCATTCCCGATGGCCATTGAGAGTTCAAACGCAATACCAAAAATATTTGACGGTTTTTAGACATCAAATTCAATAATCAAACGCAATTCAATGCACAAAAATATATACGGTAAATTTACCAATAGTCATTTTGTTTCATGGTTGAAGTGGAACCTTTCGATTATCGACTTGCTAGCAGTTGAAATTCTCCTCCGGGAGAATTTTTGAGAAAGCAGACATGAATTTTGATGAGTGGACTTCATCGCGATTGCATTATCGATCGTCAATCAAGGAGCAATCTTTGGGCCAATGACAGCGCACGAAACAATCTATTCTCCAGTGCGGAATGAATGTAAAATGTAACCAAAGATATTGTAGGATTTATTTGATTATTTAATTTTGTGAATATTTGTTGGTAAATTTTTAGCTCCACTAAAGGCGTGTTTCTGCGATACCCCGACGCAATTTACTTGTTTTGATTATTGGAATCAATAAGTTTAATATGTATGTATTATTTTTCTTTTGTCATTGCAATTCTTACCAAATAAATTGATTATGGATGCTGGTATGTTTTTAGATATTTTCACTCACCTTCTCTAGTGCAGCACAAATTGTATGCCATGCCACCTGAACATTTCTTAGCCAGGGTTATTGCATTAATCTTGTGAAAAAATTTAAAAGCGAGAAAAAAATGACAAAATAATATTTATCGTTACAATTTGGTTCACAAATTAACATTGCTTTGGAATAAATTTGTTATTATGGAAAACTATTAAAACAAAACAAGAATTGTAATTTCCTGATTACTCGTGCTTACATTCCAAATATTTACCGTCTACATAACAACCTAATACATAAATAAATTCGAGAACTCAGAGTTTATAAACTCTTTTATCGAGAACTCCTAAAAATTATATAGTCTTAAGAAAAATTTATCATAAAAAGCATTTTTTGGAACCCAAGCTATAGAAAGTGCATATAAATACATCGTATGTATGTTTTCAAATGAATGAGAAAATTTTTCTCATTGAAATTTTCACTTTCTCTGAATACTAGAAAGATTAGAACAGCAACACGTGTGGCAAAGCAGCTGAACTAAGGCTTCTAGTAATCAATATTCAGTGTCTTACTACTGCTTTCAGTGAAGATAAATACATGATATATAATGTATAAATAAACAATATTAATAAATAACCAACACTGATACACCATTTTGCCACGCAAAAAACGAGTCTAGATGACCCACTCACGAACGGAAATCGATATTTTGACAAGGTCTCAATTATTTCCCTGAGTATGAAAGGCAAGGATGCATTTGATACGCCAAAGTGTATCTTAACGTCTGTATAATGAATGATTTGGAATAACTATCTTAAATGGAAATATTATAAAAAATGTAATTCCCGTAAAATTCAGGGTGTAGAGATTACCTCTTAATCATCCAGTTGAGTCAGTAGAAGCATTTTCGATTGATTTTACAAAATATACTGAATAGAAATCGATCAATAACAAAATAGTCTGTAACCTGTTCGTAAAAATTTCGCACATAACTAATTGGCGATAGAGGGAATCCGAACAAAACAAAAAATGAATTAATTTATGTCAGACAATGTCATTTAAAATGTCAATTACAGAACGGGAACCTGCTGGAAATGAGGTCAATCAAATAAGTTTTTTTAAGATTCTGCCATAACCAATACGAAACTTTTAAAGTTTTGCAATGGCGTAATAAGAACCATTTGAATGGGAACGAAAATGTATAAAAAAATTCAATGAAACTGTACAAAAACTACTCCAAATAGAAGTTACAACAACAACTAATAATTAAACATCATAAAAAAAACAAACATCGACCATCCACGAAAAAACGCAAAACTAATTTATGAAGCAATAATGTCTCATTACATTCGTTAACAACGTCATTCGACAACATCGTCTCAAACCAGCAGCGAAAAACAATAGGAAGCAACATCAGTAAACGTCAAACATATCAAAATAAAGTTGCAGTAACTCGTTCCAAGAACAACTTCTTGTAACAGCATCGCGTAACGCAACATGTTACGAGACCACATTGCATAACAATTTTTCGTGGTCGCATTGAAAAATAATGTTCAGAGACCACATTAAAACAATGTTTAGAGACCACGTTGAAGAACAATGACCTGGGAACACATTGGAGAACAATGTCCCGAGAACACACTGGAGAACAAAGTCCTGAGTCCAAATTGAAGAATGATGTCCCGAGAACACATTGTAGAACTATGTTCCGAGTCCAAATTGAAGAACAATGTCCCGAGAACACAATGGAGAACAATGTCCCGAGTCCAAATTGAAGAACAATGTCCCGAGAACTCATTGCAGAACTATGTCCCAAGACCAAATTGTAGAACAATGTCCCTAGAACACAATGGAGAACAATGTCCCGAGACCACATTGAAAAACAACGTCCCGAGAATACATTGTAGAACTATGTCCCGAGACCAAATTGTAGAACAATGTCCCTAGAACACATTGGGGAACAAAGTCCGGAAACAGCTTCACAAGAGGACATAGCGCTAAACAAGGTCAGAGCAGGTCGACCATTAGCGCTGCTGCTGCTCGTGCTCCTGCATTAATTGGAACCCGTGGGACCAGAGGCGCGACTCTAATGCAATTTCAACCATTAGCTGTACTATTATAGAAAGACTTGTTTTAGCTGAAAGAGAATTTACACAAACATTTGTCTGTGTGATGTCACAATTAGAGTCGATATAAATTCCTAGATTAGATCCGGGCAACACTGTATTTTAAATTCAACTTCAGTATCAGCAAACGTCTGGCCTACAAAGGAACTGTGCCAGGCTGTTCTAGGTCAAATTCGGACAAGAAAATGTCTTCAATTTTTTTCAGTGAGTAATTTTAACTTAATCATTTATTCGCTGAAAGTTTACAAAAACTTTTATTTATATAAATTTTTTTCGCATTTTGCTGCACGAACGGTGCTTCTGCACTGCGTTGCTATAAAAGAACATGCATTAATCTCATGAAAACGCAAAATTTACACAACAATTAGAGATATCGATAATCAAGGCGTCTATGGATGTGAGAACCCCATAAAATTTAATAATTATTGCCAATTGCTCTTAGAATTGCATCATTTACAATGAATTCTCGATCCAAGAATACCATACTACGTTCGTGCTAGCTAACTTTGTGAATTATTTATCACTAAAGCTTGGTCCACGAATTCATGGGCTCGGTTCGTGCGAGCTAACTTTATGAATTTTTCATCACTCATGACCCGCTTGACTGTGAAATCAAACGGTCGCCATAGCCACATATCAGTTTGCTGGATGCAAATGCATGCAATGAAAATTGAAAGAAGAAGAGGAAGTAAGTAAGGTCTGTATTAGAAGTTGTATTATTGACCTCTTATTTAATGTGTTACTTTGAACAAAGTGAACAGCGAAAGCAGTAATAGAACAGGCAATGAACGACAGGCATTGTTTGATAATCAAATCGAAAAAAATAACTTGTTTGATTTTCTGTCAGCGCATATCGCTAAATTTTACAAGATGGGATTCGTCCAGATTAATATTTTTGCTTCTATACTTTCAGTTAGTATAGTAGTTAGAATAGTTAGTATAGTATGAATAGTCCTAATATTTTCAATACTTCGCTATTGTATGAACAAGAATATTGTTCATATACCATGAAATTGTTATTAATGCTCGAATATATTCTCTTTTTTGAGCCCGTTTCACTCAGTTCAGTAAGCCCGTTTGGCTGCCGTACTAGAGAGCAGGAGCACGAGGACGCTTTATACAGGCAGGCTTCTGTCTAATAAAGTTCCCTAGAGTCGATATTTGGACCAATGATCAACTTAAAATATGGCTGCTTGAATGCCCTCGGCCCGGCGCCAGCAAAATTGTTGTGAGAAAAGATTAAATTTTTGGCTTCGTTTGCCCAGAGAAGGCAAGCCCAGCGATTCTCGTCTCAATTTTGTAGGAAAATGCGAAAACGTTTGGTGAAAATATTTCAAATGGCAACACAACTTCTTCTCCGGAATGCCCTTACTGCAACTACTATAGTTAAGCAAAAAATGAAAATTGGCTTAATGCAAACTCAACTAAAATTCAGTCCCACGAGTGACTGAAGAAAATTGATATAACATTTTTACAATTGTGATTTCAGGGTTTGAAAACAGCAGAAAAGAACTTTGCAGCAAGTCGTTATTTTTACGGAACGTTTTATCCAACTTGTTTGCCACTCATTTTTGCTCCGCACAAAATGATTTGATTTTTATAGCTGTATGTTTAATCCAATTCTGTTCTTCAGTAAGCAAAAATGGATCGGACAGTTCTTTATCTATACTGTTTCTTGAGGCATAACACATGCTGGGCCAAATCTGTGAGGTTTTTGTCAAGTGCTTCTTGTCACGAACATAGCGGGGCGGTCGTGTTTTACTGTTTTTCAGGGGCCATGCTATAAAAAAAATTGTAACCCCCATGCAGTCAGCCAATCACTGGCAGCTTCTCACCAAAACCCACCAATCACAGACGAGAAATTTGCCGATACGTGTAATTAATTAATAGAGATTTAATAATATGGCCGCTGACTCCTGCAGTAGAATATTATAGTCGACTGCTATCAGAGCTTTAAATAACTTCCAAGGGCTGGATGTGTTTGTACGAACTTTATTGAACACGATACTGACCCGCCTACATTTAGGTAGTACAAATGTGCCTTTTTGAATTACTTCCGTTCAAATGCAAAATAATAGCTTAATTAAATATATTCAGTTAGGTTGCGATTTTCTATTACGGCTGAATTATTATTCATTATGTCCCAATATAGGATCATAAATTGATTGTCGAGACAATCCATTTACCAATGTTTGAGGGTTTCTAGATAATTTTAAATCCTACTGTAAACATTTGGTTCATTTATGAGCAAAATAAAATTTTATTGAGACATTTAATTCATTTAAGAACTTTACAGCAGCTGGAAAACCACGAATAAGAAATAAAATATGATGAAAGATACGAATATCTCACGATGGTGTCGCGTATGTAAGCAACCAGAACCTAATTCGATAATCTCGTGAGACCGTACATTTTCCTGCCGGGGCACCGCAGTATATTTTCAGCAGGTATATAAGCCCCATATTATATATGCACCATATTATATAAGCCCCATATTATATATTCACCATATTATATAAGGACCATATTATATAAGCGCCATATTATATAAGCATCATATTATATAAGCCCCATATTATATATTCACCATATTATATAAGGACCATATTATATAAGCGCCATATTATATAAGCACCATATTATATATAAGCACCATATTATATAAGCACCATATTATATAAACACCATATTATATATAAGCACCATATTATATAAGCACCATATTATATAAGCACCATATTATATAAGCACCATATTATATAAGCATCATATTATATAAGCACCATATTATATAAGCACCATATTATATAAGCATCATATTACTTGACTGTGTCCATACCGCACCCCCACTGGCCATATGGCGGCAGCTGCTCCCATTCTTGCCCATACAGGATCATTCATGATGAATATTTTTGTCATTGAAAATACGTGCACTTGTAAAATTGTAATGCATTGATCTAATTTTATAATGAACAGCCATATATTTCAGTTTTTTATAAAACAAATTATTGCGGAGGTTATCATTAATCTGTAATAAACGATATTTTAATTAATTTTTTTTGTCAACCGCTGATGAAAAGTGTTTCAGACTTCTCATTTTTCCCCTGCGAAATATTTAGTCTTTCTAATGATTCAGATAAGAAAATATCTTATTGGCCTTTCTATCTACGTTAAGAAAATTGGTTTTGGGATATGATCATCATTTGAGAGACAAAAAATTTCCAATATCAACTTTACGCTGCAGTTTTCTTGCAGTTTACTAGCACTCTCCATCAATTCTTGCTGCACTCATGGAGCTTCGCACTCGATCGACACTGTTCTGAATTTCAATTTGGCGAGCACTCACGCGGCAATTCAGTGCAGTGAAAACCGCCATCAAAAATACATTGAGGACGTCGGGACACATCAGTAAAGTCCACGGAAGCACAACACCAGACTACGATAGCCACGCAAGCGTCTCTTCATTGCTACCGATGAGGTCCAAATTTGGAAGGAATTTGCCATCTTGCGAGTAGTTTAAATGGGGACAAAATTGCAAAAAACTAAACTGCAACACGTCTGCATGATGGAATCATGGCTCATAAAATTCTTTGGTTTGAGGTCACGTAAAATTTTAAAGGAGTTAATTAAAAAAGTGATGTTGGAGCCCTTCTCTGCCCTTCGTTGGAAAACCCTTCTCTGAAGGGTTTTCAATGAAGATTTACTGAATTAAATTGGCGTTTTAAAAAAATGTTAATCCTCAGTGAAAAAAAGGTTTTTACGATTATTCAGTAACTTTAGTTATCTTTGGATTAAGAATTTTATAGTTATTTCAAGTTTGCTAAGCTGCTACCCTGATACAACAAGACTCAACAAAATATACTAGAAGCGGGTGCAAAAAATGAAAAAGTCAAATATCATGATTTGCAATGATACATATTTTTTTTGTATCTCGAAACTCAGAAACAGATTTTAGCCTTCTAGGTAATTAGATGAAGCATCATTTTTTCACTCAATATTTTATTTTATGTGATAATCAGATTTTTGAAATTTAGAAATGTTTGAAGTGAAGCCGTAAGTTTGGAGTAGACAAGCTAAATAAATCACCTGGAATCACTGCACTCATTAAAAAATCATTTAAAATCACCCGTAAAATATATCCCCGTTCATTCAAAAATTCCTTGAAGTTCATGTTGCGTAATCAAAGCATTCATTTCATCAAGAAATCATTTAAAATCCCCTGGAAAACATTACCCGTTATAATCGTATTCATTGTTCGAGCCCAAATAGCAGTGAAGTAAAGACCAGCGAAGTGTGCGGACATTAGACGATGTCGTGGCGGTCATTAACAGCTCGGACGACCTCCTCTTAGCACCTCGTACGAGGATATTAAAGAAGCGGTGCTCAGCTTTATACTCAGGAAAATGAATGAGCCATACTGACCAAATGGTGATACACTTTTTACACGCAAAACTGATGCTCGTTTGCCGGGCCAAATTTGGTCAAGATGACCCATACCAGATACAAAAAGTGCAGCGCTATTAATACAAAGTCTCAATGATTTTTTAGCGCATTTTCACATTTATGAAAAAAATGCACTACTGTGCTCACCATGTCCGTCCGTCTGTCTGTCCGTCTGTCTGTCCGTCCGTGACTTCACGTTTTCGCAGACGAGAAAATGCGCTATCTGTCAATCACTGCAGTGAGTACCGTTTTGTTTTAATGAATTTCGTGACCTAAAGGGAAATGCTGGTCAATAATGTGAAGAGTATGGGTTCGTTTATGAAGTGATTTTTTATTTTGATGATACTTTGTTGATGTATGTAGTGGTTCATATTTTCAAGTAGGTCGCAATACAATTAAAAGTATCGTTATAAAAATTAAAAAGAGCATATTTTTGCTTCCCAAACTACGTGCACATTGTAAGTTTCATTGAGCTTTCTAGTCAATAATGAAAAAAATGCAAATCGTTATTTTAGAACCAAATTCTCAGCCATGTCCACTGCAAAGATCCTTGCTAATTGTACGTCTTTAATGTCGTAGAGAACAGTAAATGAACACACGGTTTCTGGAAATCAATACAAAAAAACATAGCATAAGAAATAAATCGAACAAATCTATATATAATGACAAATTCATATTCTTTGCAAATCAGTAAAATAACAAAAAATTTTACCAAATTACTAGGGGTTCGGCACGTGCACATAGCTCAGCTGACAGCAAAACCGCTACTAATCGAGCTCCTATAGGTAAACTATATCTAAATTTTAGCTTTAAAATAAAGTCAAATGTTGTGCTTTAACATCCACTCTATTAAGCTATTTTCTTAGCTTAATAGAGCTTCAAGGAGTTTGTTTCTAATGAACAAGTTGGGCTGCTCCAGCGCCTGTGTAATATTTCGTTAACGTGCCTAGAATTAACCACGACCGTATTCATTTTGCTTATAATTATATATACGAAATAATATATATAATAATAGTGCTAAACTAATAGTACGAAAACAAAATTATTATTTTGCTAGTAATTTCATAAGCAAAGGAAACGCCAAGAAAATTCACCATATCGATATTGAATCACCATATCGATTTTCAATATCGATATGGTGAATTTTCTTGTTTTCTTTGCTTTTAAATTCCTTGTGAACTTGCGATATAAGCAGACTGATAATATAAATACCTATTATTTTGCTTTCGTACTATTTGACTGCGACGATTATTATCAAGAGATATGTGAACTGTAATAAAATGAGCTGAGGTAAATAAATTATTGTACTACCCGTATTAACCGTTGTTAAATATTACATATATGAATGTAAGCATGTAGTCGTTAACAATTTTACAAGCGAAAAAAATATTACCCTGACCTTAAAAAACTATAATGTTCTTTGATCGAATGAAGCATTTCTTCACCTGTTAAAGAGTAAGATTTTATGCGTAATTCCGTACCCTACAGAGCAGATAATTACACTAGCAGACGATTTATGTAAATAAAACCGCTATGAAAAACCACACAATTGATTTTAACTCAACTGAACTCAAAAGAACTAATGGGTCACATTGCCTAAATAGTGACATATTTATCCACTGCACTGACATGCACTTTTTGCCGGGCCTAACCGGGCTAGGATAACCTACGCAACGACAAAAAATATAACTCAGTACTCACTGCAGTGAGGGACTGAGAGCGCATTTTCTCGTCCGTCCGTCCGTGAAGTCACGGACAGACAGACGGACGGACGGACATGACGAGCACAATAGCGTCTTTTTCTCTGTAAATAAGAAAATGCGCTAAAAATGCCTCAATATTTGAATAAAGTCTCTCTAATTTTTTTGGGTGGGGCTCTACTGCAATCAGGACAGTCACAGTCTGCAGCTGCGCGGCAGACTGTGACTGATCAGCTGCACTGCAATCAATAGGAACTGAGTGAGTAATCCAGGAGCTTGTTAACGTCAACTTGCGGTCATGTAATTAACTGGATAATCAGCTGCGTGATCAGCTGTATGAACAGCTGCACGATCAGCTGCATGGCCAGACTCTGAAGTAAATGTCACATGCTTGTGTTGAGAACCTTACCTAAGCAATTGATTTTAATCCAGATATTTTTAATAACT
Organism: Hyalella azteca; assembly: GCF_000764305.2. Classification (NCBI taxonomy): domain Eukaryota; kingdom Metazoa; phylum Arthropoda; class Malacostraca; order Amphipoda; family Hyalellidae; genus Hyalella; species Hyalella azteca. Next base: position 24,933 of record NW_025933888.1, read on the forward strand.
CTCTGCATAACTTTTATTCCTCAACTCTAACTACGAAAGAAAAAAATTGGAATCTTGTGCATTAGGTCACAAGAATTTTAAAGTGCCTCCCATGCGTAAATAAAAACTCTACAGAAATTTGGCTGTATTATTGAAATATCAATATACAAAATTTTACTTAAGCATAAATATGCTCTACTGTATTTCGACCGTGTTGCAAAAATGTACAGATCATAGGAAAGATCAGCTGCACAGAATTTCCACATCGTAGTGTAATCATGGAAGCTTGTTTACAGCAGCACTCCGAGCAACACCTGCTCCCCGTTCATCACGCTCGGCATGAAATTTTCGAACCCTTTTTTCAACCATCCATCATTTGTAGCAGATGAACCCACCGCAGGAGCCAAACCCACAACCCATGCATGCGCTAGAGTTTTTTAAGCAATACATTTTTACAGTAATGCTTTTTCACTGCGATGTATTAATTATTATTATATTATTTCAATGTGATACGTTTTAAATGCGATGAATTTTCACAGCGATAAATTCCCAATACGATAAAGAAACCTCCGTTTAATTTTTCAATATTATCAAATTTTATTATGATACATTTCATTGTGATAATTATGAAAAAATTTTATGAATGTTGCATTTTCGTAGTGATATCGCGATACATTTTCACTTCGATACTTGATCAATGCTACACATTCTTAATAAGATACAGAGTCAATGCGATAAATTTTCAATGCCACACATGGGCCAGTTGATGCTAGTTGACATTACGGCAATTTGGCAATAATTAAATAACATTGACAAATGATATATTGTCTCTGCAGTTATACCATACGATGTAGAGTGCTAGGACTATTACACAGTTGATTTTCATGCAAAAATTATTCATGATTTTCGCACAGTTGATTTTCATGAAAATTATGTATTTTAGATAGGGTAAAGATTGGTAAAAACGTTCTAGAAACAATTTTTATCATTCTGGGTACGGTCGTGCGGTTAGAATTTTATTATGGTATTGTTATCATCTTAACCTAGTAATTATAAAAGATGACAGACGAGTAAACAGAGCCTCAAAATTTACGCTTGTGTACTAAGGAAAACTTGCTCAGAAATTTACGTTTATACAGGCCCATTTGTATTAAAGATTATTCGGGTCATTATAAAATTTATTCAGATGACTTATTTCCATTAACATTTCATTCGGACCGAGTGGACCACCCAACAACGTGCTATAAAAAGCTGAAGTTTCAAGAGCGTGTCGCAATCTAATAGCATGTAAGCGCCCTCAAGCGTGACGCAATGACACCCTCATTTGTTTGCAAGGATTTACCGCGGCACGGCATCTATTTGTGCCACAATACAGCTGTGCTGGACACCAGGTGCTTGTGTCATAATACAGCTGTGCTGGACACCAGGTGTTTGTGACACAATACAGCTGTGCTTGATGCCGTGTGTTTGTGCCACAATACAGCTGTGCTGGAGACCAGGTGTTTGTGCCATAATACAGCTGTGCTGGACGCCACGTGTTTGTGCCACAATACAGCTGTGCTTGATGCCGTGTGTTTGTGCCACAATACAGCTGTGCTTGACGCCGTGTGTTTGTGCCACAATACAGCTGTGCTGGAGACCAGGTGTTTGTGCCATAATACAGCTGTGCTGGACACCACGTGTTTGTGCCACAATACAGCTGTGCTTGATGCCGTATGTTTGTGCCATAATACAGCTGTAGCCGCCGTGTGTTTGTGCCACAATACAGCTGTGCTTGCCGCCGTGTGTTTGTGCCATATTACAGCTGTGCTTGCCGCCGTGTGTTTGTGCCACAACACAGCTGTGCTTGACGCCACGTGCTTGTGCCACAAAACAGCTGTGCTTGATACCTTTTGTTTGTGCCACAATATATCTGACGCAAATAATTTAATTTTAAAAGTATCAAAAACTTTTGTCTTCAAACAAGACATTTTTTAATATAATATCAGTTCCAATTCATATTTTTTCGAGGAGCGTGATAGAAGAAATGATGTTTGCAATCTAACTTTAGCACACAATAACTGAACTTTTACCGGCAGCAAAGGGCTGCCGTGTTTACTTGTCCAGCGTTTGTGAGAGCAATCTCTCCCTCTCGCATTTATATTACATCTCTGCCGCGATTGCTGTTCTTTTTCTCACGGTCGTTTTCTTTTCATAATAAAATGTTTTATTTGTAGTTTTTCTGCGCTCACCGTCTTTTGCACACGTTTGTCTCGGTTCCAATTTTTAATTCAGCTCGTTTGGTACACATAAAATTCTGTTCATTTGTAGTCCTAATTGTTTTTAATTGAAATCTCTTTCAACGTTGAGTTTATATCGCGTTACCCGCCATGTTTACTCACTTGCTATAGTTTCAGCAGCAATGCATTCATAATGTACTTCAGGTTTTGTTTATGGCTCTGTTGCTATATTTTCAAGCTCTCGAAAGCGCACTAGCATTTTTTGTACCCTGAGTAATCAATTGTTCAAGTTACAGTGGTCATCAGTAGCTGTGTCGATTATTGCAGCAGCCTAGGCATCAAATAATATACCAATACATGCGGCATTTGCATTCTTTTATGACCGTATTGCCATCACCTGCATGACATATGGCCTCTATACTCCCTAATTATATAAACTTATGTCATTATGTGCTTCTTACTGATATACTTCTTTTTAATTAAATATTTTCCTGCCTCCTTAACTTTTCTTCCGGTTTATTCCCGTATTGTAGTCATCTCCATTATTTCAACATATAAAATTTACTAAATACTTTAAATTATATCTTCCACCTCCGGGTTTAGAAATTTTGCTCCCGTCGTTGCAAATTTTTATTCTCGCACTGAAATCGGATTACCATAAAACAACGTATTAAATAAAATTAATTATGCCGTCCTTCGCCTAGTTTCAATTCTCATGCTCCCATCGTTGCACGCTTTTCCGCATGGGTTGTAGTCAGCTGCATTATTTCCAGGTATCAAATTTACTGAATATTCTTAATGATATCATGCCCTGCAGTATATCTATTATCTTTTGTTACCGTCGCTGTCAATATTTTTTCCGTGTTCCAGTCAGCCGCAGTGTTTGCACCAAACGCTACCCGTGTTTGCTAGCGGCAACAACTAAGGTTCTTGTAGCCCCTGTTGGTCCTATAACATGGAGCTCCAGGGCCGCCTTTGTTTTCGGAACAGTTGCCGTGCAGCGACCTTTGTTGAAGTTGCAATTCGGCTGCATCATTTTATTAGGGTTTACACGGGCTCATTCCGGCGCCCAAATTCAGGTTGGAGTGCCTACCTAATTTAATAAAACTTTCAGATGCGTTTAGCCAGAGCAATGGGCCCGCCTTGTGTATGGAGTCCCGGCATGAAAATTGTAGAATTTTCTATATTGGGTAATTTCGCCCGAGTATATAAAGGGATTGAGAAGTAGGCCGTTGAAAGCGACGAGAAATGCAGATTCGCAAATATGACGATAAAGTGGAATGGTTAATTTAACATTTTTTCTGAGGAAGGAATTAATACTGAAAATATTAAGGTAGAGGCCAATAATTTATTTTGTTTTATTCATTTATTTGTTTATTTTAATTGTTTTCACTATAATCAATGGCTCAGAAACTGTTGCATTGACATGAGCCTGAAACATCCATGAAAATCACTGCAGGAGCAGACACGCTTCCCGAGCAAACATTTAAAAATGAGAATGATTCCAAAAATTATTACTGTTGTTTTTTATTATAATCATTTAACTATTATTATTTAGCTGGTCAAATAGAAGATCGTAGAATGAGAAATTTTTAAATCCTAAAGTAACTGCTAAACCTCCATCATGTAAATGCATTACCCCGAACTATTTAATAACGTTTAATCCTATTACGGCTGGGATTTGAATGAAGAGTTAATGAATTTGCCGATGCATGAATGATTTAATTGATGTTGCGATCTGTGGTCGGAATAGAAGTGACTCATGAATTGGTTTGATTTAAAAAATTTTCACTCAAGGTAAGCGGTGAAATGAGAATAAAAAGTGACTCACTAATTTTTAAGTTCTCAGGAAATGAGTGTTCAAAATTATACTAAATCATATAAAGTTTAACCACTTATTTGAACACTTATGAAAGAAAATGAATCGCAAAAATTAATTAGAAATACTCAATGACTACAGGACTGTCCTGCGGTATTACTGAAATTCATAATGTATTTGAAAAAATTACCTGAATTACAACGTAAATTTTTTCCGCACATTTTCACTTCGGATTTACGATTATTCTCGAAAGAAATGTTTATGATGATCCGAAATTTTAGTAGAATCTTTTATAGCGCGCAATTGACCACGACACGTTCATGATTTAACTAGACAAAATATACGAAATTTGTCGTAGTGTAGCAAGTCTTCTGACAGTGCATTTTTAAACGATTTTTTCTTAAATGTCAAAACAAATTTTATAAATTTGAAGTTCGTCGTAGTTTAGCAAGTCTTCTGGACAGTTTTACTGGAAGTTTGGATCTCAGAAGTTACAGGTTCTTCATTAAGCAGGCTAAGTTGCTGAAATCTTGATGGTCGCGAAAGCATAGAGTTTTTTTGCGGTAATGTTGGATGTCCGAGTGTTGCGTGTGCAATGATCCGTCTTAGAACGTTAATTAGATAAGAATTAAAACGTGGCAATTGGTAATTTTATACTAAAAGAAAGTCATATACGTAATAATGAAGCCAGATTGCCTTCATATCTGTCCGTTTGCTACATATTTAGTTTGAATGTTTCTATCGTGAAAACTATGCTCTCGTACATTTCTTTCCAACCAAGATAAGCGATGTAGAATAGAGTCGGACGAAGAACATATATTTGACAGTTCAGTTCTCACTTGAAATGAAATACATCATAAAATCCCACCGTTAGACAGTTGTAAGTTAATTGCAACAATTTAATGAACACTAAACTTAACACTGAATGTCTCTTACAATGTTTTGCTCTAATATTCCCGGTGCAAAGACGATGTGTCCCGAAATTTGATAAAAATCTATGCATTTTGCCTCCAGCGTTAACTTTATCCCGGAGAAAAAATCATTAGTTAATGGCGGATTAAGTGCTTTTTCCAGCAATAGGACTTGAAATATATGCTTAAAAATTCAAACTTGCACTGCCAATGTTTTAGCTCGCGTGTCTCGATCTTAATTTGGCTCAGGGCCAAACGAGGCCAGATTTCAAGCCCGCTCGAAAAAATGGTTGTTTTCCTCGAGTTTTTGTGAGTCTGGCCTAAAAAATTCCTAAAGGTAATTGCTGCTGAGCAGTCGCCGAAGAGCAATTCTGGCATCCAGGAAATTATACTTTCTTCAGAGAGACGAAATTATCTCGAATTTGCTTGAGGCATACTTACTAAATTTCGTTTGAAACTTTAAAGTTTCCGTTTTTAATTTTTTTGTGTGTTTGTTTTGCTGAGAGTTCTCGGCGAGACGTTATTAACTGTAAAAAAATGTTCTCTTTTCGCAGTTTGATATCGACCATATCAAAACGGTACTTTTCTCGAAAATTAATAACGTTTCTGTTTTCTTCGAAATTGCTCTCGTACAGACGTACATCTCTAATTTGTAAAAGAATAAATAATAAATACGAATTTTAGATTTTTAACGATGACTATAATTTTAGTGTACTAGGCCCGTTTAACGAAGCGTTGTCACTTAGTGAAATTCTAACTTCAACTTTGCACAATAATCCAGTAAAGTTATTGTTATTATTTTCTTACAATTAATTTATTATTGTTCTACGAGTATCAACACCATAACTGTTAATATTACAGCATTTGTTGTGCACAGCAAATCGCTTACACTTTCATGCCGGCGTTTCAGATAAAAGTCTATTGCGCTGCTCGAGACTCGCTGGATATCAGGCAATGAGGGAGGTTATGGATCTCGTAAAATACGAAATAGGCACTTGTCGGTAGCTTCATGGGTCACCGGAAAATGTATAGCGCCGAAAGAATCTGATCAAAATCTAGTTCATAATTAAAGAATTTTAGGCAATTTAAAAGAAAAGATTAGATTTCCGAAGAATTAGAATCGGATAACTCGTCATGATGTTCGAGCAGCACTCAAGTCTTGAAGTTTTCCCTCATAAAAGTGAAAAGAAATGAGTGTGACTTTTTCCAAGTAACGATGCACTTTTGCCGCAGTGTTGGTCACTATGACCCAGCAGTAAAATGCAAAAGAACAGAACGAACCAGAACCGAACAGAAAGTGTTCCGCCATTCAGATAATATAACACATTCATTTTTCCGAGCGTTAAATGCTAAATTATTGGTCAATTTTAGTCGATTTGCTATTGCCTATTCTCTATTGCCTATATTTTTAAGTTCGTAAGTCGTAAACAGTTCGTATGCGTTAAATTTGTTCGCATAACATAACATATTACTTGATAGCCATGCCGGTGAATATTCTCAACGCATTTTGGATCCGCATAATTACGGTGCGTGTGAACGGCAACGAATATTTTGATGAGTTCTTTCTCGCGCGAAATTAATGTAATAACTATAATAATAATAGTAATAATAATAATAATAATAATAATAATTGAATGTCATATATCTAAACCGTGTATGCATCTAAAGGCTTTCAAATGCTAATATATTCAAAATAATTATTACTTGACATGACTCCTCTGTATTTTGAGTATTTGTGTAAAATTAGTTAGCATAAATTAAGATTTGAGCAAAGTGAACTTGAGTAAACATTTATTTCTTCCTTTTGCTTGGATCCCAATCTTGTATGTCTTTGATTTTATTTCTGTTAGGAACCCTAACGAAAGGTTCGTATCTTCTAAGTGTGATTGTAATTTTACATTCCTCATTCAAATCTCAAATAAAATATTAATGTTATTAGGGCAGCTTGTTACAATATCCTGCAACATACTTGCGCATATTTCATTTTGTTACCCGAACATCCCACCCGTTATTTAAACTTCATTATGGCAAGATATCCTCTGCCAAGTCCGGAAAGTCGCGCAATTTTTAATATGAAAAAGTTTAAGCATATAAGTTCAGCAATTTCCAAGTTCAACATTCTGCTTGAATTATATGCACCCTTAATACTAGAGTCCGTATATCACACATTTCATGAGACCTGCAACCTACATATTATGAAGTATACATCGTGCAAGTTATTAGTTCTATTTCCTGCATTTCAGAGTTCTTCATCATGCATGTTGTGAAGCCTAAATTCTTTATATTTCGAGGCCAACATCGTCCAAGATGAGAAGGCTTACAACCTAACAACTATGATTACATCCAGAATGTTATGAGGTCTAAATAGTGCATTTTATGAAGCCATGTGAATTATGAGACCCACAACTCACTTAGTATAAGATTATATAGCCTAAACCCAGCCTACATTTAGGCATACAACCGGTGTGTTATGAGCCATCAACCGGCATACTATGAGGTCTGCCCCAACATGCCATGCGGTCAATAGCCCAGACGCTCGAGTCCAGAACATATATAAGCGTGGAAACAAACAAAGCTATTTTGACTACGGGCTGTCGCTCCAACTGCCCTATGCAGAGCCTGCAGGTTTGGCTGCATGCTGTTGCTCCAACTGCCCTCTGCAAAGCCTGCAGGTTTGGCTGCATGCTGTTGCTCCAACTGCCCTCTGCAGAGCCTGCAGGTTTGGCTGCATGCCCAACTGCCCTCTGCAGAGCCTGCAGGTTTGGCTGCATGCTGTTGCTCCAACTGCCCTCTGCAAAGCCTGCAGGTTTGGCTGCAGGCTGCCGCTCCAAGTGCCATCTGCAGAGCCTGCAGGTTTGGCTGCATGCTGCCGCTCCAAGTGCCCTCTGCAAAGCCTGCAGGTTTGGCTGCATGCTGCCGCTCCAAGTGCCCTCTGCAAAGCCTGCAGGTTTGGCTGCAGGCTGTCGCTCCAACTGCCCCTGCAGAGCCTACAGGTTTGGCTGCAGTCGATGCAGACTTCAATCATGACTATCAGAACAGGCCTGCCATATTGTGGAGATACAAACCGGCCAAATCTTCTCATAAAAAATGTAACGCAGTACCCACTGCAGTTAGTGACAGAGAGCGCATTTTCTCGTCGACGAAAACATAAAGTCACGGACGGACAGACAGACGGACGGACATGACGAACACAATAGGACATTTTTTCCATAGATGAGAGAATGAGCTAAAAAGGCTAAGACCAGCCAGAATTCAATATCTGTTAGTAAATTTGTAATTTAAGGAGCTACAATTAAATTTTGTATCTCCAACACTTTGAAAAATATCATATATTTTTCCCGGCCAATTAAATTGCGCAATTTTTCCCAATTGCTCAATTTTAAAAAGATTATATAAAATATTTTAATTTGGCGCCAAAAAAGCCCATCTGGCAAGTTTGGCATCAAGGCCATCTTTATCCTGCTCTATTCTTTCATTTTGTATACTGGAAATTCTTCTGTTCGCTCAGGAAATTGAATGGATCAAATTGTCCAAATAGTGTCACTCTTTCTGCATGTAGCACTCATACGATTTTTTGTGGGACAGAACTGGATCAGTATGACCCACACAAAGGAAAGAAGGCTTTGACTTTTGGATCAAAGTCTCTCCAAGTCCAAAATCAACGAAACACGAAAGACTTTATGGAAAATTTTATTCAGACTAATTACGAAATAAAGAAATAAGTTTGTGTTGCACGGAAGCCATGTTTGGAAAATATTTTTGATTATTTATAATCAAAAATTGATTATTTATAACCAATCAACGTTCGATGAAGTATCATTTCATGATTTATTGTTTGAAAGTATTAGGTTGGAGAAAGAGCTTGAAAGAAATACGACCTTCGTTACGTAAAACTTCATATCAATCTCGAGAATTTTTTTGCTAATGCTGGAGAGGGGACGTGTCAAAAATCCTCGTATATTGTTTCATGGAGCGTTGTTTATGATGGCGTTTCATTTTTTTCGATGGCGTTTCATTCATTTTTCATGGCGTTTTTCCGTACGAAATGAAATATGCAAACCTTTAAGATAAATACAATTTTCCTTTACCATTCCATACCCACATTCGTTCCTGTTTTCTGTCGATGATTCAAGCAAGTAATAATATTTTCCCATGTCAGTGGTAATAAATATTCAGTATAGATAACAATGAGTCTAAGCTGTATGATATTGTATATGTATGTATTGAATTTTATTGTGTATGTATAATGTATATATTGTATTTTATTGTATATGTAAATAGGTAGAGTGATGAATGCACTGAAAAAGACATTTTACAAAGGAAAACGAGATTTATTTGAAGGCAAAATAATTAAGATTTAAGATAAGTAATATTACTGTACGCATAACAAGGAATTCAGTGAAAACATAGTTTATGTGATGGCTGAAAGCCTGTCTGCACTATATTATCGTTATATTTCAAAAGAAAATGCAACTAATTTGAAGACAAAACAAACAGAACATATAAAAAAATAAGTGGAATAATGACAAGGAATCTAGTAAATGCCATGTTTTTACGCAGGAGCCGCAAGCATAAATGAACCGAAAATATGACAATGAGTCTGATAACTATGTTGAAATATACTCTATGACCGGCATCGTTGTCGTATCCCACAATAAAGTGCGCTGTAAAGGCGTAAATGGCGGACGTAAATTCGTGTAAAAATTTCGCCGCCATCGACGCTGAGCGACGGGCACCACGCCATCGACGCTGAGCGACGGGCACCATCACCAAAGCTGACAAGAAAATAAATTTTAACGTGGATGGAAAATTTGGCACAAATTTTGGGATTGGTTTTATAGATTAGAAAAAGTTTCTATTGAAGGAGTTTTTTTAAATAAGATGTCATCAACTGTTGTTGATGGAATAGATCATTTATATATATATATATATATAATTTTCATATAATTTCATCCTGCTGAGAATACTCAAATTGTCCCTATAACCGCAGTCGACGTACTAAACAAAATTTTGATATTTTCAAAATTTTGAGCAAGTCAATCGCAACGGGAAGCTTGAATCCGCAATCTTTAGTTATCTTCATATAGTAATTTGTTGAATTAATACTCATTAATACTTCATTGTGGCCGAAAATAGTTCACTACTCTTCTTTGTTATTGCTTTGTTTTCGGAAAAAATTTGTTTCCTGGGCATTCTAATATTTTTTATAAAATGTAAAAATGAAGTGTATTCAAATATCTTTCGCCTTGAATATATTTGTACTTTTTAGTTTAAGTAATTTCTCTCAATGTGCGTTTCACTCAACCATCTCTAAGTCATACGTCTAAGTCAAACTTAAGCATTTTTTATATTCCATCCCAATTTTACTTTTATCTTTCTTTTCACTACCCCGCTCTATTACACGCATCATTTATTACTACATAAGACGCTATAGGATCCTCCCAACAAATTTCTTCCCTCGTAAATAGATCGTATATGTCTTTATTTTCCCCTCTTTCCTTCCCTCTGCATTGTTCTCTTAGTGGAGTCCCAGTCGCTCGTGCAGTGCCTCGATGAAAAGAAATCACTTGCAAGACTAGCGTCTGTGGCGCTCGTTGATAACTCACATCTGTCTGACGTCGACCGCAGTCTTTCCCTCAATCAATGTCGCAGCAAACGAGTCTATTCCTGCGCGTATTTCAGGAGCGTTCTCGGTGTTCTCTCCGGGAGGCGCTTTTGTATTTTCTTGATGAGGCGTTTTTTGTGTTCTCTTTTGAAGGCACTTTTGTATTTTCTTGATGAGGCGTTTTTTGTGTTCTCTCCGGGAGGCGCTTTTGTATTTTCTTGATGAGGCGTTTTTTGTGTTCTCTCCGGGAGGCGCTTTTGTGTTCTCTTGATGCGACGCTTTTTTTTGCTATCTTTCAAAGGCGTTCTCTGTGTTCTCTTTCGTAGATTTTCTTTGTGTTCTCTTTCGCAGGCGTTTTTGTGTTCTTTATTGCTGGCGCTCTCTCTATTCTTTTTCAGAGGCATGTTATGGATTATCTTGAGGATGCATTATTTGTGTTCACTTTTGGAGGCATTTTCTTTGTTCTCTTTCAAATAATTTTTTTGTTCTCTTTCAGATTAGTTCTCTTTGATTACTTCTCTATTCCCTACGCCAGCGAATTCAAAGGGATGGGCGGTAAAGCTCTTAATGTCAACAGAGATGATAAGAAAAGCGAAGCTTCCCGCCGTCAACCTATATAATGATAAAACGAAACCTCCATTTGAACCCTATGAAAACAAACGCATGTGATTTCAACCATGCTAAAGTGAAAGCAATCAATCTACGTGGAAGATAAAATGCATAAACTTACATCTCGCATATAATTATTCCCTGTTTATTATTTTATACATTACATATTCCCAATGTTATATAATTCACTCTTTCAAGTGTCAAGACAATAACTATCACATTTAATAAAGAAAATGTAGCAAAAAGCTCAAATCATTACCCGTTATTGACTAACACACTGAAGTTAAATCTACTTATAATTCAGCTGAAAATTAGGTTTAATAATTAATTTTTATTTCAGTTTATTATAAGAGTTTTTACATTTTGGAATTCAAGTCAAATTTGGAAGGAAGCAAAATATAAAAATTTCCCATAAAAATGTAAGGGAAATATAATTTCCCTACGAATTAAATTAATAGAGTATTGATGCATGAGAAACAAAATCGGTTTGCGACTGGCAAACTGTGATAAAATAGGAAAACTAATTTTCGAGTTTTAACTTTAAAACCTTTTTCAAACATTTGTAGTTCGAAGTTACGGGTCAGACATTCTGCAAAAAATGGCATTGCAAATAATACTTCATTCACATATACTAAAGGGCACAGTTTTCACGCAAATTACCTATTGTGCGAACAATTTATATTTTTGTGCCAACAAATACTTTCTTGTTCAACAGTGTGAGGGCAAAAGCATCTTTAGTGTTTTTGAATGTCAAGGAAAAAAGTTTATTTAACGTTTCAGGAGCAAATTTTAAATTGTAGGATATGAAATCTAAAGTATATAACGGTAAAAAATATCTTGTCAGAACACAAAAGTTTTTGGTACCCACTCAAAATCAGTTAAAGAAATTTCCGATTTATGCATTCCATCCGACCTATAAAGTCACTGAAGACCACTTAATGCTGCATTAAATATAATATTTTTAGCTTAAATTACCATTTTTACCAGCATGACAAAATATTAGAGGCTTAACGCTTGTGACTTGAGGACCTAACTTCGTTGTTCACATCTGGGAAATGCGTATAAATTGGACATGTATTCATTTGAATTCATAATGAAAAATGTTCTCGTAAGAATTATTTTTAAGAGAAAAAGTATATATAATATTGATATTATATAATACATTATATATAAGATATATATGCTACGTGGATATTCAGGATAAATACTTTTTAACTGGTCAATCTGCAGCAATGCAGAAATTTAAAAATCTAATTCAGCTCTTTATGAAATCATAAAATCTTACTGACGGCAAGAAAATAAACTGAGCGGCCTCACAGACTGACGCTACATCGAGATGGGCTCTTATTATAATATTTTAATCTATGATAATAATTGATGTTTATTTAGGGAGGCCATCGCTTAGGATTTTATCAGTGGCCAGCTATTGAATTATGGCGTTAAAATGATCATAAGTCGACAATAATAGCGGCTTTCGATCATAGCGAGTCACGCAAGTGGATTAGAAACAGCGTCGCTTGTCCTCAAAATTCTCTTCCCATCCTCAAAACTCTTTTAAAGCTGAGACAATAGACTATTTGGTTGTAATTTTAACGTAAATTCTCATATAAAATTAATCACTATTGAATTTAAGGTCTTATTTAACTATAACCATACAATGCAACCACGCAATTTGGCAAGGACATTGGGAAAAGTTTTATTTGGAATTACATTTTCAAACTACAATGTTATCCATGTTATCCATTCAACAATTCATGAGGCATCAAAAGCTCGCTGTCTGCCTACGGAGTTCACAGCGCGCAACTTCTCGCCTGGCTGAGTGTATATAGGCAGTGAGCTCGCCGAATAGCTTTGTTCTGAACCTATAGCCTTTGTTCCGTTAAATTCCCCATGCATTATGCCGGCGTAGATCGTTACTAGTGTATGTTGATTATATTATATTAAAACTCATTAGTTTAGAATGATGTATTCAAATTCTGTTTAACCTTTGTTTGTCTAGTTCTTTTTAACATTGATTTTGAATATTTAAACTTTTATTCACTGATGGTAACTAAAGTAACTAGGACTTTGAGTGCCTTGGCGACTTATCTTGATCAGTTTCAGAAGATACAAATGATACAAATAGTGATCCAGCTTTTATAATTCACGATTCTCATTGCGATTCCTGATTCCCGGCATGATGATCACAACAAAATCCCGACTACTGATAGGCATAACTTACACTGATAAGTGTAAGAGGGAACAAATGTCTAATTTCTGTTCCTGCTGAACACAGTAAAACCTGAAGGCCTTTTATCGGCCTCTTTTAGCCCAACTTCAGCCCTCAGGGACCGTGGCAGGATGATGGAGGCCGCAACTTCGGGCAGTCCTGCAAATACAGAATTATAGATGGAGGCTCCTACACTCTATCCTTTTATCGGCTAGTGTTCCTTGCTGAGTAGTGCTGTGTCCTGCAGATCTAAGAGCTCCGTCTGAGATGGATGTATCAACTTGCTGGGCTCGGCCAGAGAGCTTGGAACTAATGTCTTCATCGTTACTATTGCCTTCTACATTCGGCGCAAATACTTTAGAAGATTTGTGACTACTTTGATGTATGAGCATCAACAGGAAATAATCAAATTTTGATACGGTATTAAAAGTGTGGCGGATTATTCAAACCTCATTAGGGATAAACGTGGAGTCAATCGTAATGTCAAATCACATAACCCACATACAATGCTACTGATCAATTATTGGTCTGTTTTAGAGTTTGAGATTTTAAAGATTTTTCAAAAATACATTCCAAAGTATTTTTTACAATGAAAAATTCTTTTTCCTTCCTTAATTAGAGAAATTAAAAGATGAAATTGAAATTCTATTCCAAAATCATATCTCGTCGGTTTATAACCACTTACCGGAAATTTTTATTACTTTGTCACCTTTTGGACTGCAATTATGCTGCATTAAAATAGGAATTGAAAGGATGTCAGAACTCGCAGTCTATCATGTTTCTTGGTAACTAGGTCTTTCAGAGCTTTAAAAAATACACAGCTAAAGAAATGGAACAACAGCCGATGGTTATTCATGACCATATCATATTTCGAATTATTTATATATACATTGGATCTGATTGCCGGAGTGAAATAACGCATATTACAACCAGGCATGCTCAACAGGATTATTGAAAAAAATGACTGGAATCCAGTTTTCCAGCCAAACATTTACGTATAATATATGATATAACCTTAAGAAATCTCGAGAAGAATTCGAAACGCCATCAGTCAGGTGGCAAGTGTGCCATTAGTCGGGGTGGCATGGCAGTAGGCGGTGGGGAAGTAAGGGTTTTCATCGATACAGGTGGCAGGGCGCCAGCAAAATGACGTAGCAGGAAGCCTGCCATCATCATCAGTGGCAGGCCTGCATCGTTAGGAGTGGTATTGGCTGCCATCATCATCAGTGGCAGGCCTGCATCGTTAGGAGTGGCATTGGCTGCCATCATCATCAGTGGCAGGCCTGCATCATTAGGAGTGGCATTGGCTGCCATCATTATCAGTGGCAGAACTGCTCATTACGATGGCAAGGCTGCCGCCAATACAAGGGTGGCAGCAGACTGCCATAAGTCTAGAATTAGCGATATAATTCGCCCCGAAGCTGCCATCCTCAGCAGAGCTGCTGCCATGATGGCTGCCTCCTCTCCTCCAAATTGCCACCTCATTTATTACGGCCAATAATCGGGTCACAACTCTGAACATTTTCATTACTCACCTGTGAGCGTCTCTTTCTATATAATAATCTAGAATAAAATAAGAATAATAATCCAGTATTATGAACTCAACATTTAAAATGCTGCAATTTGGTGTGAAATTTTTGTATGAATGAAGAGACGATTTCCTTCAAGTAGACGAAATGAGTTAAAATTGATTCACAGGTAAAACTTTGAGTGGAATATGATATAATTTAAAATCTGTCAATATGATTGTGATGAGCGTTGTAATAAAGATTTTTATGGGATTTTTTATTTCATTGGGTGTACGTTTGACGGAATATTAGTATTCTAGTCTCTTCTTAGAGAAAAATATTTGTATGAATCTTGATTAAAATCTTGGTAAATAAGTTGAGTAGTACTTGAATTTTGTTTTATGAATATTTATTTTTATTTCTGAATGCGCATCTCAAATCAAATTTCGCACATCGTAATGTTTACTAAATCTTACGTTTTTATCTTCCTTTTACCAGT
Source organism: Hyalella azteca (assembly GCF_000764305.2). Lineage (NCBI taxonomy): Eukaryota > Metazoa > Arthropoda > Malacostraca > Amphipoda > Hyalellidae > Hyalella > Hyalella azteca. Next base: position 40,291 of record NW_025933888.1, read on the forward strand.
CTGAAATGTTCACGCATCAATTGAAATCCAATTTCAAATTTCATCTAATATTTGATTTTTATTTAAAATAGACCATATGTCGCAGTACAAGTTTGTTCCGGATATTACATGGAGTGCGGAACAACTCCTTTACTTTGGACGCTCCGGCTCAACACTCGCCAAGTTTTGATTTGATTTCCAGAAAATGACATGAGTTGCTAGGCTACTAATTCCAGCCGAAAAGACTAATTCATTGTCATTGACGAATTTCAAATATGATTATATGCAAAATAATTCCTTCTTGCTACAAGATTTTTTACAATTTATTTAAATTAATTAGAATATTTTTGCAATACATAAGGGCTTCAATTTAATCCGTTTCCTTATCTTCTTCTTCTGTTAGTGCCCATTTTTGAAGACGTTTCATAAAAAGGATTTTTCGATTAATTGCTTCGCTTATGTGATTCTTCAGGCACAGAATGTCTTATTTATTCGTTCCTTTACACGCAGTTTGAGAATGCATATAGAGGAGTCTCGAGTGATGCGGGTGCGTCTGACGCCAGTCCGACGTCTTGCTTCGAGGCAGTGGTTTGCGGGCCGTTAATTAGAAGCCACTCAAACTGCCATTAGAATTCGGTTGAGTGCTGAATTCGGAATTGGACAATTACTGCGTCTCTCTACCAACTGCGAGTGCTGGATGCCAGGCTGTAATTGTGTGGCTGAAGGGCCTTTGTAACGATGGACGTCGGTGCTCTCCAAGACGTTCGGTAATTTGTAGTGCTGTCTATTTGACCATTACGAGACTGAGTCATTAAATAATCAGTTATTTTGTGTTAGAATATCTTCTAAAAAGTTTCCGTGGGTACGCGAACGGCAGACCTTTTATCTACGCATATACAATGTATATGCGTACTTCTACAAATAAAATTATCACAATTGACATTGTCATTTATGCAATTAATACCTAAAAATCTTGAGAATTTTCGTCTGTGCAAAAACGGTTAACTTTTTGTCTACGGATATATTAACCCTCGCTAATGCTACAGTCATCTAAAAGACTGACAGCCAAAATTGCTCTTAAAAGAGTAGAGATTTTTAGATGATAAAGAGATGATAACATTTTTTAGATGATAAAATCGTCAGATGTGTTAGATGATATTCATCGTTAATCGTTAGATGATATTCATCAGATGGTGGTCTTAACCAGTGTTGTGATGTCTACATCTTTAGTTAGTGTTGCCAAAAACTTTTGCAATCGCGCACCGTTTTGATGTTCCGTTCAGTCACCGCGTACCACGTACTAAAATTAGCCATAAATTTGTTGCAGCTGGAGCTTTTTATTTCAGCGTCGATATAAAAAAAAATAACTAAAGCATTTTTAGCCTTCGTGCTGCAGTCTTCATTACGTCACGTAGCATATGTTTACAATTTTTCAGTAGGTACAAACATTGTACTTGCTGGCATGGATTTCAATCAGTAATCATTTGGAAATTGAACGTTTAAATCCAATTCTATGAACTTGAATTAAAATTTAAGTATACAGATGTTCAATTTTAGGTTCGATTAAGTTTCAATTATCAGTGAGGAGTGTAATCAAACGGCGTCTCTTTTTGACCAGTTTAGAAGAGGGCTTTGTTCTCGGGTTTGATGAGAAACATGAGCATCGGAGAAACTTGCAATCTGGTCTTGAAATTGAATCGAAAATCATTGCTGGTGGAAAGATTTTAATTGAGAAATGGAGACCTGAAAGCAATCGGTTTGTCCCATTTTAATGATTTTGTCTTGCCATGAAGAACTACCTGATTGTGTTTTTTAAAATTTGTCGTTCATTTGACAAGTCTGCTTATCCGATGGCGATCAGTATTAGTTTCAAAAAAGTTGTAAAGGTTAGACTATTAATGTTGGTCCGCTATCGCAGTCGTCCCGCTCATCGTTGATAAGAATTTTATGAGCTCGTTTTGCAAGACCTTCTCAAATAATATGAGCAAAAATAATGTATTTTTGTGTTTGTTCTGGGATCAAAATTTGGTTAAACATACCTCCTAATGGGTTTCCTGCTCTGAAGCAAAGGATAGGATATTTTTCTTTGACTAGTCATTTTAAATGATTTCTTATCACACGAATCGCATTAGTCTGAAAAATTTTTTCTGCATTTTCAGACGCGTTTAATTTCGGTCAGAATAATTTGCTATTTTAAAGTTAATATTCACGAAACAAACGTTGAACCCAGAAAATGGTAAATTTTATGTTTGAACATTTGTTGGGCAGACATAAGGCAATATTACATAGATCATAAATATAGTGGTTTAAATACGTGCAGATTGCGATTTCGGCCCATGCTTCGACACCCGTTCCTTCTGCTTTTTCCAGTATTCAAGCCATAACACGCCTTGTCGATAGTAGGAATTTGCAACTCGAAAGAAACATGAATAGGATGAACTCTAAAGTCATATTTACATATTACGAGTCGCCTAGTCATGCTCAAATAGTACGACTTGCAAAGTTATATTCGAATTATATGACCTTAGAAGTCAAGTGCAAATAATATGACCCGCCTAAGTAGTAGTAGTTGTAGTAGTAGTAGTAGTAGTAGTAGTAGTAGCATACTGGTTTGCTAGCGCTTCAGCTATCAAGATATATCGCACTGAAGTAGGCTCAAAAAATATGGCTTACAGTCACGTTCAAATAATATGACCTGCGAAGTCAGGTGACATCTCATCTCACTTGGGGTCATTCGATCGTGCAGAATCGGGACACGTAAGCTCCGGTTGGGCTTTCAGTTTATTTATCAATAAAGTACTTCGAGAAATGAAGCGTATAGGAAACCATTCATCAAATTATATATTCATTTTGCAAATTACTGGTGAGAATTGCAGTTCTAAAACAGTGATTTTTAGCGCATTTTCTCATTTATGGAAAAAATGCACCATTGTGCTCGCCATGTGCGTCTGTCTGTCCGTCTGTCCGTCCGTCTGTCCGTCCGTCCGTGACCTCAAGTTTTCGTCGATGAGAAAATGCGCTCTCAGTCACTCACTGCTGTGAGTACTGAGTTATATTTTTTCTTTATTCATAGAACATTTTCCGCATTTCGGCTATCGCACGCCAAAAAAAAAGCTCACCTAATGTTAATTTTGCTTTATTCTCATTCTACTTTGTCCACATGCAGAGTTTATGCTTACGGTTGCTATGAAGCATACACTGCAGTTTAACAGGAAAGTTGCATGGCTAAAGGAAGCATCAGACTCGTTTACGAGGGCATTATTTTTCCTGTTTACGAGGGCAGTGCCCCTCGGACACTGTTCAGCCTCCGGGTCCGCATTTGCAGGTGGTAACCCGGAATAGAATTTCAGAATCGAGTGTCCGGAAACACAGTGAATTTATCCGATCTTTGTTCAGGGAAAGAGTTGCGAAAATTTTTATTTGAAATTTGTTTGTACAGATTTTTGATATGAGTGAGGTGATAATCTGAGAATTAAAAATGTGTGTTCAGTCAAAAAAGTCGCTTAAATTGTTATTTAACTTTTACTGATATAAATAATTAAATTTCGGCCAAATGTTGAATAATTTTAATATTAATTTTTTTTATCTAAAATTCCAAAGAAATTAATCATACTGATAATATTATTGGTTATGGTGATAGTTAATTTTCCAAGTATTTATTCAATTTGTTTGCTTATATTTCAAATTAAGCAAGATTTTGAAAGAAAAGAAAGTGCCAAGAAAATTCGTCGTAAAACATATCAGACATCAGCTCAATCATTAGTTTTAGAGCTTCAAGAATAAAATGAAAAACAATGAAAATCATTGAAGAAATTAATACCAACGATGATGAAGCTGGCCTATGAAACGCCATCAAATACTTAGTTACTAATTCTATAGTAAGAAACTTTTTAGAACTCTAGCGCACACTTTTCCTAGACCTTAGCTCCCACAATTCTTAGGATTTAGCGACAGAAATTGATAAACGTCGGCGTTTTCAGTATTTAATCTATTTAATCCACCGTAGTGCAGCAGCCAAGCTCAGGTAGCTAATCAACTGAAGCGTTTTTCAGCCGAGTGTTAATGATGTGCGTTTCCAATGGACGGCGTGTGAAATTACATAGAAACGGAAACCTTTAATTACAATAGAGTACGATTATAAGCTTTACGTATTTAATTTACGTTATCGTATTTGGTAATGAGTTGACTTAACTGCGAGTTGAATATTAAGCTGTACAAAACAATTTTCGATGTTTTTCTTTCGTTAAACAAATTGAGTGAGAAAAGGTCGACCAATTATTGGCAGATAAAAATGAATTTTATTCTAAAAGCATCGATGATCAATCCTAAATTTGGCTCCACCACGTTCTGTTTTTTAATATTGAGCTCATATATTAATAATCCATTTCGAGCGTAATTGATATATGATAAATTTATGTTTTTGTTACTAACATTTCAGCGCGATAAATTCCCTCATATCAACTAATTTAAAGTCTTCCTAAAGCAAAAGATCAAAATAGATTCCAAAAACTTCCACTTCCGAGGAAAGTACACATTGAACGGAGAATTTGGCCATTGGATAAATTACGGTCATTTCAATCCAGAAAAAAATACGAAACAGAATGCCTGACGGTATATATAGTACAGCGACTACCGATCCCAATTTTTTCAGCTCCAACAGGCTTCTCTAATTAAATGGATTCTCACCTTATTACAAAAAATAAATTTAAGGCTACTTTTTGCTTTAAATAAACGTAGTGAAAGATGATAGTATAATTATTAATAATTATAATAATATTAGTAGCAAAAGAGAATAATATAAATACAAACTAACAATAAATAAAATGATAAAATACATAATATTCTGAATAATAAGCTCATAAAATTGATGTACTAATAACAAATAATAACAAATTCCATTGTTTAACAATTATGAATATTCAGGAAACATTGAACAATTTTGATAAAAATCTCTGAATTCAATACAATCTGTTTCAAGATATCTCAGGTTATGAACTCCAATGAATTTCTTTCGTATTGCATCTCAAATAAATTTCGTGATAGTGCAATAATAGTGTTCTACATTCCCTTCCAACTCATACAACTTACAGACGTGTTCATGAGGGTGATCCATGTAATCCATACTATGAAAATGATAGCTTTAACTTATTCGAAGGGATTTTCTTTATTCCAAGTTAGTATTCTTTTCAAGATGGGGAAATTTTCTTAGAAACTAGGTTATCGGAACAATAGTTATAGTTGACTAAGAAATGATCAGCATCTACACTGATTCTTGGTTATCAGAATAATATGTATCTTCTAAAATGCGATCAAATGACAAGTAAACCAAAAACATGTTAACGTGTCTCTTGCGTGCATTTTTATTTCACAAATTCAAAATACTGAAATGAAAACGCTGTTTTTTTATTCAAAGCAATAATTATTGTAGCAAATATATATAGGGTACATATATATTTTTATTATAAATATATAAAATTATTTTTCATCACGTGTCTCCGTCTGTTGTGTTCAGAAACTATAAGCAGTCCAAATGTACAGTAGAAGAGGCCAACGATTTCTATGGGCCCATATAAGCTTTCATCTCGAGTACAACAAGAACCATAAAAATCGGAATTCGTTCCTATAACTTCGTTATCGAATCCGGAACATCGGAAAGGTTCCTTGCCCTATCATAGCTCGGAAATTCCGGGTTTAGGGAAGTTTGTAATTCGTCTCTGACCAGAAGATCGATTTGGGGTCACAAGATCCAGGTCAATGGAGTTGCTATTTCTTGCTGAGTTGTTCCTCTATGCAGGCTGAACAGGAATGTTTAGACTGACCTATGGCACAAGATAATTACAAAATTGTATCAAATATAGTAAGTAAATGGCATGATTTTTCGAAAAAATAACTGAATTAGTAATAAAATTATTCATGCGTTGGACATGATTTCTGGCTGAGCTTCAACCCGTCTGTTTTTTCCACACCGGCGCGCGCTGAGCTTGCATCTTAACGAGGAAGCAAACTCGGTTACGAATGCGAAATGTGATGTTCCTTCCATCATAATCATTCTCTCATTTCAACGCTTTATTCATGACTTATTTCAGCTAAAATCGGTTAGAATATAAAGATTTTAGTCATTGTTTCTTGGAAAAGTAGTCATTGCTTAATCGAGAGATGAATATTTATTACCCTGTAGCGAAGGCGTAATTGTTATTTTGCTCGACTGGTTAATTTTGCACATTATTACAGTGGACGCCTTTACAGTATTTTTTTTGCGAGCAAAAAAAAAGTTTTTCCACGATTTTCCTGATTTACTGTTGAATGTTGATCAGTAATTATTTAACCATTAAATCAATGCTAATTAATTATTAATTAATGTTAATTAAAAATAAATATACATGTTTAAATTGATAATCTAATTCTTGGTTAATAGAGTGTAGATTTTTTATTTGATTCCGTGACAGATTCCCATTTGAAAACTTTTACTCAAGTAATTAACTCATTAGAGTCTTAATTTAACTCGTAATTTATGCGCATTTGATCCCTTTCCTTAGTCTCTCGTGGTTGTCTCGTTTAGCTGATGAATGTTTCCCTTTTGAGTATCGAATGACCTGTTTATGGTCGTTTAATCTAAATTAAGTACACGGTTCTGCTAGTTTTTGGCCGTCATGACGACGAGGTACGATTAGAAAGAAGGTTATTAACGGTTAGAAAGAAGGTTATTAGAGAATAATGGAGGGGGCCCAGGCAGCCTCGTGATTGGCTGGCTAACGAGCGGCACGCACATGGATGGCTTCTGCTGATTGGTTCTGACAAAAATAAGTGAGAGCCAGTATTTTTATTTGCTCGTGGATATTATGGGAGCTTGAAGGTGTCTTTATTTAATTATAATACATAGCTCTTAGTATATTTGACTGCATAAGGAATAACGGAAATGTAGGGATTTTGAATGCCAAAAGCAGGAATGCTGACCATGAAAGCAGGATGCCAAAATTGCGTGAATTTTTGCTATTTCTTTTTTAATTAAAAGAACCGTGTGACCTTTAACGGACCTCCGATTTTTATAGATATACATATATCTGGACCAACATTTTTTTCTAGATCAAAATATATTTTGATTGTAAGCCGTTTGTTCACAAATGTTCATATATATCAGATCTCTTGAGATTGTATAAAAATTGTATTTTGACCCGTTTTTTGTGGAAGTGTCGTGAAAATCACTTGATATGGTAACAAAAATGACGTATGAAATTCTAAACATTCACTTGATTTAGAAATATTTGTATTCATCAACGTTTTTTGAAATCTGTAAATTAGAAACACTGGAAAATTATCGTGTGGGAAACGTTTTACTTTAATTCCGTCATCTCAAATAAAAAATCATTACCATTAAAATATTTCAATTTAAAAGAGGATTATTTTACACAGCTATAAGTTAAAAATTTTGCAAGGGCTATAGTGTTACGCAATAACTGCAAAGAAAACATTGCCAATTTGATTTTCATATTGTATGCATCTTGAAATTTAAACAATTTTTCATGACTTCATGACTTTCTAATGAATAATTCTTCGACGCCCATATACTATCCGGAAGCGTAAAAATATCACATTGGTAAGAAATAGTAAAATGAGATACTTTTAATCCTGTCTCACCCTAATTTCAAAATAAATTATTTCTAATTCTGGAAATCTCCAGGATATTTGAGACGAAAATCACGGCCAAAGCTTCTTGGGAGACTGCAAAGCGTCTAAAGTCCTTTGAAAGCGACAGCCGTGAGCGTTCTCTTTGCAGCAGAGCTTAAGACATCCCATCTCGCCAGCACTCAAGCCGTGTCGTATTGATTGACTTGAAGTTAAAGAGACTTCTGCATGGTATCCTAGGTACTAAGAACCCGAATGCGGCTACGAATACGGTGACTTGAAATATAAAGGTGATTTATGCATGGTCTATTACATTACGAAAACTTGAATTACAAAGGTGATACTTACTTACATGACCTACGGATATGATTACAGAAAATTTAAAGGTGATACTTGCATGGCTCGCGAATATGAAGACTTGAACTATAATGGTTATACCTGAATGGCCGATGTACGAATCATATGCCTCGCTTCAGACTCATTTACAAATTTATTGTGACTCACTTGCAACTCTTCCGTGACAAAATCTGGCACACTTGAGACTCACTTATGAATCGCTTAAGACTCACTTGACACTCACTTACGAATCACCTGAGATAAACTTGTGACACACTTGAGATTCACTTGTGACTCACCTTCATAAGATTTCTGAGTTTCGGCTTTGGGTTATCCCGAAGAATTCATTGTAGATAGAGATTGAATACAAACTTAATTAGTACTGGCTTCACGTCCCGGATTTATGTCCTTACTATATGTCCCAGCTTTGTGTCCCAACTCTGTATCCCATCTTTGTGTCCCAGCTTTACGTCCCAACTCTGTGTTCCATCTTTTTGTACCAGCTTTGTGTTTCAGCTTTGTGTCCCAGCTTTATGTCCCATCTTTGTGTACCAGCTTTGTGTCCCAGCTCTGTTTCCATCTTTTTGTACCAGCTTTGTGTTCCAGCTCTGTTTCCATCTTTTTGTACCAGCTTTATGTTTCAGCTTTGTGTCCCAGCTTTATGTCCCATCTTTGTGTACCAGCTTTGTGTCCCAGCTCTGTTTCCATCTTTTTGTACCAGCTTTGTGTCCCAGCTTTGTGTTCCAGCTTGTGTCCCAGCTTTGTGTCCCAGCCTCACGTCCCTGCACCAGCTATAAATCTTACCTCATCGACCGTCCGGCCACATTTGAAGAGGCGGCGAATGTCGCATTTTTAAGTTGAATAAAACTGGATCAGGTCACTCATTTGTCATCTCGGGGTTAGGCACGCCAGGATTATCCTTCATCATAACGCATTTTTTTGTTCTCATCTTATAATAACATTGATCCTTAGGTTTTTATGCTGCCGGGATACGGTCAATTTCAGTATTGGGAATAATATTCTACCAAAAGTTATTCATTTGTTTGGTAGCCATATTTCGGAACAAATTGTTATAAGAATTTAGATGAGTGTTTTTGAATATGGATGACAGGCAATCCAAGCAAATGTCCATTTACCTTTAATACTGGTAACTTACATCAAAAACTAATCAAAAAACATAAAGCGTATAGTAACAAAAACAAGATTACAGAGTGGATTTGTAGTCAACAATATATTTTGCAGGGAACTTTCAATAAATAATGGCTGTGGTTAAGACTTTTTACCAAGGTAGTCAAAATAATACTGACATGGTGTTGAAAGTCAGGCCATCGAACGTCTGATTGACATATTAATAATAATAATATTCATACAGAAATAATGTCTATGTTTCCACGTCTAAAATGAGCTTATCGATACCCTCTCGATATTATTTTTAATATAAACCAGTTAGTCGATAAATATGGAATAATATCAGGTTGATCATTACTTATTACTAATCAAGGTATAACATTGGGTTGGATAACTGTCGAAGAATTCTGATCATATTTATGATCAAAAGGTAACTCTAAAATTATGGCCAAATTGAAGGCTTCACTATAAAACAGTTCAGGCAGAGTGTAAATTGTCAGTTATGTTAATGCCTTCCATGAGTTCATTATGTGCATTCGCTGCAATTGTTATTTTATTTAATCCAGTATATGATTTAGCATTAATTCAATTTGAATCATTCTAATCAATGTCATCTCTTATAACTCCTAGAATATCATCTAAAATTAATATTTAAAAATGGACTTGTGCATTGGACTTATTATTAAATGCAGTTAATAAGTCGTTGTTGACTACGTAAAATTATTATAGCGATGTTGGTAGTTCTGCGTCGAAAACTAGTAGCCAAATTCCAATATAATTCAATCAATTGAACTTCGAAGGCAATGCATAAAATACTGAGTGCAAAATTCTATCGGAATTGGCATCACAAATTGTATTTTACGATCAATTACCGCGAGTAGACACCATGTTCCAGGTCCAGGTCAATTAGCTCCATATTTTTCTTCACCAAACGAGAACTGCTATTTGCGCTTGACGTTAGCTCGCTGCCGGGTTGAAAAATTGCTGAACTGTTGTCGGAAAAATGAAACGTACAGTCGTTCATCAGGAACACATTTTTACCCGATTAACTGGCAGATTTTTGGTAAATTATGTCCAGCTTAGTTTCGGTTAAGTGGGATCGGCTATAGGTTACTTTGGATCATTCTTTTTACGACAGTCAGAGATCGTGACAATATAAAATCGTACAACTTTGCTGAACTTGTACGTAAAAGATTCAAACTGTTCAAATTGATACTTTTTACTAGTGTTCGTGCTAAAAAAGCTGATTTTAATTGGCTATTCTGAATGATCTGAAAATATTAAAGAAAAAATTTTTCCTTTGATCGCTTTTTAAATTTCTCAAACTTTTGTAGCCGTTTTCTATTTCTCCCTAGTTCATTTTTTTTCAGGAAAACCTAAGAAATTTTTCAACAATATTTGAATACGAATGATATAAACTTTTTAAACTTATTCACTTAGTACTGCGTAGTGATTTTTGAAAAAATTGATTGAGGCTCCCTTCCTGATCTCTCAACTAATCTATAACATGGCGCCAAAATAATATTTTGTTTCATTAGAAGTTTGTTACAATTATAATGCTTCTTGACAACCAGGATATATTTCAACGATGTTCTTTTAGCATTTGATATACTAGAAAGCCAAGTCGGTGGTGCCCGTAAAGGATTAGCCATAAATATTTTTAGAAAGATTTATTCAGTATCCGGTCGTCCCAGTCCAGTTAATTATACTGAAATTAACGTGATTCAATATTATAATATTATAGACTCGGCCAAATATTCAGAACAGAACTCTCATAACTATTTCGTTTTGAAACTAAATGGAAACATATATTATGCCTTCTGTTCATGAAATTTAATCTTGCCAAATTTGTAATCACTGTTCAATTTTCAATGCGACTCTTATAACTTTCCAATAACTCATCATTTCACCCCATGAATAAGATCCAATCTCAGCAAAAATCACGACACAATATTTTCGTGGATTCTCGCTCGATCAAATGCATTATGCGTGGATATGCGTCAGGCTTCAAATACATAAACTTTGACATGTATATAATAGTTAGTATATCACGAACCAAAATAACGAAACAACCATAATATTACGAACCAACTTCCGACGTTTGCCTCCTTCGCGGTCTCTTAGCAGAGATGTTGATTTTTGTTGGACAAATTCAACGGATTTTTGGTGCCAATCAGACTCGTTGATGCCATTTTTGAGCGCGTTAGATACGTGCGTATCACAAGCGTGCAGAATCTTCAGGTTATGTTGAGCTTAGTTCTTTATGGCGTCTTAGTTCTTTAAATATATATTAAATTATACCGACAACGACTGAAAGTATTAAATACTTAATATTCCTGGGGTTCCATGTGATCTGTAAGGAATTTGTCAAATCTGTCATATAAATTTAAGACGCACAATTGAAATTTGTCGTGAGTCCTAAATATTATTTTTCATCACATGCCACTAACAATTAATAAATTACATTGATATCAATTACTTTTTTAATCAAGTTTTGTAATCTGCTGTGGGGTTATGAGCATTCTTTTCGAAATCATTTGAACAAAGATAACAAAGTTGTTATCGAACTCCGGCTGCTCGTTTCCTTCGAAACCCGATAAACTAAAGAACAAATTGGATTTAAGACAATGCATCGCTCTCGAGTAATCTCATTAAAAGTTAATTCTTAATGAGTTTAAATGTTACCAGTGTTCAGTACACCAGCATTTCCGGGAGCGAGACCCGAGGCATTGGTGATAAGTAAGCGCTTCTTGTGCCGTTACAGGAGATCTCTGAACTTCGTCTCGAAGTCTCGTTCGTCAAAGAAACTTGACGAACTTCCTGATTTATGAGAGAAGTTTGGTCTAGAATTGCAATGAGATACCGTGTCTTAAAGTTTGATGTTTTATGTCTCCATCTCTCGAACAACGATGACATTTGTCATGGTGTTTTCGCGGCGAACTCGTTTACCATTGTTTTTCTTGCCAAATGAGAACCATTGTTTAAGTGTTATTCTGAATCTTCTAAAAATATTCTCTATATTCACACTCTCGGCTGATTTTCTTATGAATACAGTGTGTTTTCATACTTCTCCTGTGTAGTTTCACGAATATTTCATAAGCAAAATTTATAACCTATTGTCGTGCTATAGAATGATCTGCATTTCAAATTTAAATGAAGGACTTTTATTTATTCAATGCTGGAGTTCAAGTCTCCATGGTTGTAATATTGTTTTTTGCTCACTTCAGCGGGCCTCGCTTACCCTCCGACCCTGCAAACGACCGTCATTAACGAGCGCCTCTAAGCCTAAGTGTGTAGGCATGTTCTCTATTCATTACCGTCATCCTTTGTGCCGTACATTATTTACAACGTCCGTAGGCGGAACATAGGCCGAATATAGGCGCAATATATGCGGAATATAGGCGAAATATGGGCGGCATATAGGCGGAGTATGGGTGCAATATAGGCGGAATATAGGCTGAATATAGTTGGAATATAGGATCGGTTGTTAGCAGTCGGCAATGGGTATGCCACAGATCTGGATTAAAAAGTTCTTGATTAAATTATTCGAGATGGTTTAAACTTTGTTTTACCTTCGTTTTTTACCCATTTTTCATTTTTTTGCGTGTTATTGATTGCAATTTATGGGTAGGAAGGAATAATTAGTGAATTTTTTACATCGAAATTTTATGTTCGTGATTTGCGTGGTTGCTGGTGGTTTTTATGAACCTAGAAGTTAATTTCACTTTTGAGTTTCAAAGTTAATTTTTACAGCTTACTTAGTTATATTTCAGAGATTTCAGTGTTATTTTTTGAAGAGTTCCGACTTCATTTAATAATATTTTAAAGTTAGCAAAAAAAATTTGAAACCCATGTTTAAAGAATTCAGAGTTAATTATTTCCAGGAAATTGTGTGCTTGTTGTCAAAAAATTCAAAGGAAATTATGGAATTTAGAGACCACTTTCAGAGTCAATTATTTAATTAACAAAGAAAAATAATGAAGTGAAAAATTTAAAGTTAAATAATTTTTTTACTTTAACTTCAAATTAGGCGGTTGCCTGTCACTGAACTCTTAATTAGGGAGCAAGTTTCATGCAGAGTCTCGAGGCTGCAAAGATGCGCAAGTTCGCAAATTACTCCTCGGCTGCCTTGCCTGCTACTTTGCATGCTAATCCACGTCACAAATCCTCAGTAACTTTGCATGCTGATCCACGTGACAAATCCTCAGTAACTTTGCATGCTAATCCACGTGACAAATCCTCTGTAACTTTGCATGCTAATCCACGTGACAAATCCTCAGTAACTTTGCATGCTAATCCACGTGACAAATCCTCAGTAACTTTGCATGCTAATCCACGTGACAAATCCTCAGTAAATTCATTTTATCGTGTCAGCGCACGGGCGGATTTCTCGTGTGGTCTAATATTATTTTAAAAACTTCTTCATAAATGTTGTACAAAATTTTCATTATGTATTACATTATCAACTTGATCGTGATCTGCATACCATCATGTTGTTTATGCTAGTGAACGATTTTCACACGTGTTAATCAATATGTTTTAATTTGGAAATAATAATGATAAAATGATGTATGGTATATTTGAATGTTCCAATCATTTTTTGTGATTTTCTATCAGACATCTATCAATCTAACTTATTACTTATAATAAACGATTGACCCAAAGCATTTCGGTTCCCAGTTTCAGTCTAAGCTTATCCTTTAATCTACTTCTTGTATATCCCAGCTCTCCCAGTGCAAGCTAAGCTCAGTTCCTAGTTTGGGTCAAAGCCAAGGACTACTACACACAGGACATGCATAGCCTATGTCCAGCCTCTGCTAGCAGAGGCGATCGCCTACACTATGAAAANCTACACACATTGTAATACTATTGTATGAAACAATTATGGGCATATCATTTGTTGATGCCACTAAAACAACAGCATTTTCATAGTGTAGGCGATCGCCTCTGCTAGCAGAGGCTGGACATAGGCTATGCATGTCCTGTGTGTAGTAGTCCTTGGTCAAAGCTTAACTTTTATTCCATTCATGATAGCTCCCAGCTCTCCCAGTGCAAGCTAAGCTCAGTTCCTAGTTTGGGTCAAAGCTTAACTTTTATTCCATTCATGATAGCTCCCAGCTCTCCCAGGGCAAGCTAAGCTCAGTTCCTAGTTTGGGTCAAAGCTTATCTTTTATTCCAAGCAATCGTCGTGGAAGTTTTCCCAACGAGGCAATAAAAGCTCGGCAGGACAGGGAGACCGAGGCAGATTTTACCTGCGCCTGCCGCTGGCTACGGCTTTTCTCTTGAAAGATTCAACCAACTTGTATTGTTTACGAGCGCCGACCACTCGTTTTTATTTGTATCGTGGACTCATATTTCCATCCTGAATATATTTGTAAACTGTCAGGATCTCCTTAGGATGCGTACGAAAAGGGGGATTTTCGAAGACTCCCTTTGTGTTTATTGAGAATAAAAACATGCCGGAATTTAAGTATACGGACTTTGAAACGAATATTCAACTATCAGTTCTAATTAACTAATTACGTTCATTTAATTTGGTATTTTCGTGAAAAGACCACATATGTCTTCATTCGACTAGATATTTTTCTTTGTTTAATCAATTTTTATTTATAATTGTTATTATTATGATGGCTTTGCTGGTGTTCACATTCAATTTTCATTTTAAATTAGTTCGCATAAATTTTCTCTCTGCTCAACGTTTTTGTCCGTCGCGATCTTTCGATCTTATGTTTCTTTCTTTTTTCGTTTCTGTCCCTAGAACACTCGGGTAAAAATCTTTTTTGCCAATATTTTATTCCCTTAGTTATTCTTCAGCATTATCCGCATTTCATTTATTTGTCGTTTAAATAGACCTTCCTAACATTTAGCCCAAGAAAACATTCTGTAATAACATTTTGTGCAAAAGAACTCCATTTATATTCATGTCTATTCCGTTCCGCAGATATCGACCTGAATGATCCGGAGGTGCAGAAAGCTGCTGCCAAAATCCAAGCCGGTTTCCGCGGCCACAAAACGCGCAAGGAAATCAACAGAGAAAAGCCAGAAGCGAATAAAGCGGAAGCTGACGAAATTGCGGATATTGATTTGACAGATCCAGGTGAGTGTCTTGCATCTCCGTTGCAACGTCTTATTCGCTCACTGTCGGAATTCTGGTCGGCTTTTGAGGCTGAGGAAAGAGCTGAATTTAAATTTAAATAATGAATTTTGAAGCACGTGTGTAGACATATAATATGTTATCCGAAAGATTCCATGCTGAAAATGGTGTGGATGCGTGAAATTTAGTTGATTGATAAACTACCACAATGAAAAAGACCGGTATGAGGAAAACGATGCGAAAAGTTACTGGAATTGAAGAGTAGGCTGGAAGGAAGGATAGTGAAGGCATGTATAACAGAAAGGGTCTCCCTATAATAGTTTTGTTAACAGCTGTCTTTCTTCAAGGACAATAATATCCTAGGTCGAACTAGCAATTTATTAGAAAAACTCAGTCCTCTATGAAACTTCAAAAGAATTCCAACTTTATCGTTGCCCCATGCATGGTTTTCGCAACTTTTTTATGATCACACTTCTGCTTTTTTTATAGCCATGCACAATTGAAATTATGGGTCTATGGGCAAACTTCAGCTAATGTGTGGCCCGAAAATATTGTTTATTCTTATTTACAAACTAATATGGCAGCATGCCGTACCTAGCTAAAACATTATTTAATTTGTCAATTTTTTTCCGTAACTTTTTAAAGGACTAACGGACCGACCTGTGTAGTGGATTAAAATAATTTTCATTATTCAAAATACGCTACGTGGACGTTGCAATACTCGCCATGAATCCGTAAAGTTCAATGAGAGGGATGCGTCCTTAGGTTTCTAGTTCGATAACTCATACTTTTAAGATTCCAAAATGGAAATAGAATTTACGCGATGTCGTGCAGACTTACGTCACTGCGTAAATGTATTGATGCCCTGGAGACAATAATAAATGGACATAGAGAATATCTCCCCAAACGAAAAAAGAGTATTTATAGAGTATTCATTGTCGAAGTTTAACATTTGAAAGTTATTTAATGACCATTGCTTTCAACTCCCCGACGTACTCTCAGGTGCAGTGCCAAAATGCGGAAATTAACAACGTTGCCACACTCGCTATCGGGACCCACTCAAATACGATATCGACAATTGATACCGACAATACGATACCGACACTCTCATACGATACCTCGATTATATTCACTCTCATACGATACCATCGACACTCCAATACGATACCGACACTCGCTATCGAGACCCACTCCAATACGATACAGACAATATAGACCTCTGACCTGAACTTCGTGAACACAATTTGTGATGAAAACTCAATAAAAGTGCCGATATTTCTGAAAAAATTAACATAATATGAATAGTAGTTACATAACCGAGCGCATGGCGCCATTTTCCATAAACAGCTTAAATCATAGACCACCACAACCATTTACCCCGAATCTTGTCCAACAAAATTAACCAATTGCTCCTGAATAAAACCTATTCATTTACTCACAATCTTATTTCGAATATTACCCATCGTAACACTTTCCATAAACAGCTTAAATTATAGTTTACCAACCATTTACCCCAAATCTTATCCAACAAAATTACCAATTACCTTCAATATTATTACGAACAATTACCCCGAATCTGCATAAACAGCTTAACAAGGTACCGATCATTTACCCAACAAAATTAATACTCCCGAATCATGAGTTAACCCCGATTTTACTACACTCTTTAACCGAGAATAACCTAGAGCGGTTGCCTGAAAAATACTTCTGTGGAATATATAATTGATTTAAATTTTTGAAATA
>NW_025933889.1:0-5299 GCF_000764305.2 Hyalella azteca
ATTCTCCTTGGAGGAAGTATTTCGACATACAAAAGCAAAGAAAATTTCACCATAATTTACCACATCTTCAAATAAAATGTTTTGGAGTCCTGCTCTATCGTCAATTAGAAATTTCTAGAAAAAATTACAGTTGCCAGTACAATTGAAATAAAAAACAACAAGGTAAAAATTAAATATGCTGATAAAAGGCAATGAAAACAACATGAAAAACCTGTCCATTCTAAATTTCAAGTGGACAAAAGCTAATAGCTGTATTCAAACTATACCTCTTTTCAAAAATATACCAGGATTCTAAACAAACGTATTCGAAATCATCAGAGGTGAAAACTAAAATCTTAGTCACTATAGAATATTGGCACGTCACACGTACGATGGGCGTTACTGCCGCGTGAGTGCGCACTGCGCACAGCTGAATTAGTGGGACGCGCTGTTAAATGGCCAGTTCTACAACTACTCCCTTTGTGCTCCGCTTTCCAGGATTAAAGATTGCGTGCTACCTACACGTTAAAACAAAGGCAAGCAAATTTACTGTCCAATGAAGGATTGGATGATTGTTTGTTCGAAGTGGTACATAGCTTAAGTAATTACTTCAGATAAGATTATTGAGTTTTAAACCCTAATTATGTCATTTTCATTTCACTGGTGCAGACTTGCATACAATCTAGTAATGTTTTCGTAATCTAACTGTATTACAAAAACTGATGTTTGAGTCGGGAACGATAATTAATCAGAAGTTTAGTAACATGGATACTGTGGCTTGGCTTTAAACAGTGTTGAGAGAGCGCTCGAGTTTTGTCAGAACTTGCAAGTTTCATCGTCAAATGAAAATTTCAAATTGATTTAACAATAAATTAATTGTGAAAAATCAATAAATCGGATTTTAAAATGTGTAGCTCAGACATTTAATACTCTTGCAACCTAAGTCTTGGTAATTAACAACTATAAACTCCTATGAACTATATATAACGTGTATGCCCAAAGTTTGCATTGTGTTTGAAGAGCGTGAAGCGGTTGACGGATGCTGTTTGACATGTTAATGTCAACACTGTGTTTGTGAAGCAGCTGGCACTCTGCCTGTCACTGAGAAATTTACTGGAAAATTTCGATTGCGGATTGCGACATCCACCGTGGCGCTGGCCCGCATGGATGCCGTCTCGGTGACTGATGAAACTGAAGGTTTTATTGCTCCCGAATAAACCTCAGAATTAGAATTTAATTTTTCAATCAGCTTCACACACGACAATCGTAAGAAAACTTGGCATCAGTATATGACAGGACACACCGCGTATACACTAAGCCTTATAGACTAAAGCACGGTAAGTGTTACAGGTGACAGGCTGAGTTTATCAATTTTGCTAAAGCAATTAGAAATAAATTCACTTTAAAAAATAACTATTAGCATAAATACAAAAACCTGCAAAATCTTACATCACAATTGATTTTCACACGGAATATTTTGCTTCTCCTTCATGCCGATTTAGTTCGCTTTTTATCACCACAACGGAGAGTGCGGTCGATGCATATTACAGCCAAAAATTCTTTCTCACTCCGGAAGACAAATTGTCGTGTATGCAGCTGAATGAAAAATTAAATTCCAATTCTGAGGTTTATTCTGGAGCAATAAAAGCTTCAGTTTCATCAGTCACCGAGACGGCATCCATGCGGGCCAGCGCCACGGTGGATGTCGCATCCGCAATCGAAATTTTCCAGTAAATTTCTCAGTGACAGGCAGAGTGCCAGCTGCTTCGCAAATACAGTGTGGACATTAACATGTCAAACAGCATCCGTCAACCGCTTTACGTTCTTCAAGCACAATGCAAATATGGGCATACACGCTATATAGTAAACAGGAGTTTACAGTTCTTAAGTTAACAAGACTTAAGTTGCAAGAGTAATAAATATCTGAGCTACACATTTTAAAATCTGATTTATTGATTTTTCCACAATTAATTTTTTCCTGAAACAATTTGAAATTTTCATTTGACGATGAAACCTGCAAGTTCTGACAAACTCGAGCGCTCTCTCAACAATGTTTTGAGCCAAGCCACAGTATCCGCGTTAGTAAACTTCTGATCAATTATCATTCCCGATTCAAACATCAGTCTTTCTAATACAGTCAGCTTACGAAAACATAACTAGATTGTATGCAAGTCTGCACCAGTGAAACAAAAATGATGTAATTAGGGTTTAGAACTCATTAATCTTATCTAAATTAATTATTCAAGCTATGTACCACTTTGAACGAATAATCATCGAAATCCTTAATTGGACATTAAATATTCTTGCATTTGTTTTAACGTGCAGGTAGCACGCTTTGTTCCAGGTAAGCGGAGCACAAAGGGAGTAGTTGTAGAACTGGCCATTTAACGGCGCGTCCCCTAATTCAGCTGTGCGCAGTGCGCACTCACGCGGCAGTCACGCCCAACGTACGTGTGACGTGTCAATATCCTCTAGTGACTAAGATTTTAGTTTCCACCTCTGATGGTTTCGAATACGTTTTTTTAGAATCCTTGTATATTTTCAAAAAGAGGTATAGTTTGAATACAGGCTTTAGCTTTTGTCCACTTGAAATTTAGAATGGTCAGGTTTTTCATGTTGTTTTCATTGCCTTTTATCTGTATATTTAATTCTTAGCTTGTTGTTTTTATTTCAATTGTACTGACAACTGATTTTTTTCTAGAAATTTCTAATTGACGACGGAGCTGAACTCCAAAACATTTTATTTAAAGATGTGGTAAATTTTGGAGTAATTTTCTTTGCTTTTGAATGTCAAAATACTTCCTGCAAGGAGAGTCAAAATAGGACAAATGCTCGTGTCACTCTCTAAATAGGAAATGAAAAATGGAATGTGTTTTCCGTAACGTTCATGTCCGGTGATCTTCTATCACCATCTGTCCGGTGATCTTCTATCACAATCTAGGTTAACATACGTCACCAGCTTAGCTTGTTCTGTACCCACATGGTATAGAGTCACGCTGACTATATATAGCCCGAGCAGTACATAGCTCGTCAGTTGAAGCTGTACTGCCTAGCCGTCATCATGCTAGTCCGCTCCTCCGGCACATACTTGTGCTGTTTCTGTAAATCCCCGTCCTTCTGTACTCACCGAGCCAGTTTATTGCTATAGTAGAACTAGTGTTACCGAGTGTTTCACTTGTCCTGCCTTAGTCCTACTTGGAACAATAAAATACCCTGACTCTCAGTTACCAATCCATCAGGCGGTCTCAGAACCGACCAACTGACATTATTTGTAATTTAAGCATTAAGATCACTTGGCTGCTTAAGTCGCAAATTTACCAGGAATTTAAAAGTAAAGAAAATAGCCAAAAAGTTCACCATTTCTTATGAGAGAAAACGTTTCGGAGTCCAGCTCCATCGTCAGTTCAAAACCTAGAACACAGGTACAAACAATTAGTAGCCTAAAATTCACTTTCAAACAATTCACCTAAACTTGAGGACTAAACTTGAAATTTTGAGGAGTTCAGAACTAAAATCGAAGATAGCAGAAATAAAAATGAGAT
Source organism: Hyalella azteca (assembly GCF_000764305.2). Lineage (NCBI taxonomy): Eukaryota > Metazoa > Arthropoda > Malacostraca > Amphipoda > Hyalellidae > Hyalella > Hyalella azteca. The sequence goes on from NW_025933889.1 coordinate 3,522, forward strand.
AACATGTAGAGAAGGTACTATCTATTTACAATTTGTAGAGGATAGGAACTGAATGCGGCATTTAAACTTGGTTTCTGTTTGAAAATAGATAATGATTCTAAAATTCGTAGGTCAGAAACACCGGCTGTGGAAGCTAAAACTCTAAAATCACTATTGGTCACCGGGACGTTGCACTGCTCGGCATGAATACGTACGGCTGAATGAGGGGGGATGCGCAAGTATGTTCCCTGTTCTATAACTCCTGCCTCTATGCTCTGCAAGCCTAGTATAAAAATTGCGCGATGTCATACCGACATACGCAGATGCGCACTGCGCACAACTATATTGATAAACTAGGGATGATCGCATAAGAACAGGGGGAGGATCTTTGTACTTGAAAAACGAGCTAATTTTAAAATTGTTCACTAACAATACATTAAGATTTACATTCGGGAGGTATTTAGAGAATAGATCTTTCAACTCCTTTGTCATCGTCTCAGATGCGGGGCCAAACTAAGGAAAAGAACAATAAACACGATTCCTATCGTCACGTTCGGGAACCACCTCAGCATATTGTTTGGACAAGAATTTCTTAATTTGAGTATACACCAATTGTGAAGCACATCCATTCAGTGAGAACATACGGCGCAAATATTCAAATTCAGTGTGCATACTATGGAAAGTAGAGCAAATTCGGAAACCGCAGTTTAATAATGTTTGAATCCCATTTAATTTGAAACGAAAAGAACAGAAGCTAAAAAAGCATGTGCTTAAGCCGGTAAACGTTGATTTTCTGTATACAGATGTTTGGAAACAGCCACCGGATTTTATGACCTTGCAATCAAGAAAACATAAGCTATTGTTGGATTCAAGCTCCATAGTAAATTTGATGGATTTGTGTTGCCAATTAAGATAATCAAAGAAACGGCCCGCATGAGAGGGATGTTTGAAAATTACAAATGTATCATCAATATATCGGTTGTAGAAAATTGGCTTAAAATCAATAGGACAATTTGCAAGCCATGTAGCCTCGTGGTAACACATGAAAATATTAGCAAAGGTAGGGCCGAGAGGAAGACCCATGCCTAGACCGTCAATTTGCCTATAAAATTTGCCAGCAAATACAAAAACAGAGTTCAAAACTGATAATTCGAGAAGAGATATAAAAAAGTTGCGGTTCAGACCCATGACAAGTTCATTGACACCTTTAAACAAAGAATTGAGGCAAATATCAATAGTTACAGAAAGAGGTATGTTAGTGAACAACTTTTCTACATCAAATGAAGACATAGTCAAGCCCTGAACATTATTGAAAGTCTTCAAGCGGTCCACAAACATGTAAGTATTGTCTACCGTATATTGATTGGCGGTAAGACAGCTCAAAATTGGAACCAGAAATTTAGCAATCTTGAAGCTAGGAGTATTGTAAGCAACAAAAATTGGGCGAAATTGAAATTTTGAAGCGAAATGTGGTTTATGAATTCTGGTCTCTACATGTTATCTCATTTTTATTTCTGTTATCTTCGATTTTATTTCTAATGTCCTCAAGTTTAGGTGAATTGTTTGAATGTGAATTTTAGGCTACTAATTGTTTGTACCTGTGTTCTAGGTTTTGAACTGACGATGGAGCTGGACTCCGAAACGTTTTGTCTTATAAGAAATGGTGAACTTTTTGGCTATTTTCTCTACTTTTAAATTCCTGGTATTTCTAATTTTTGTGCAAGTATACCAGGAATTTAAAAGCAAAGAAAATACCACAAAAATTCACCATATCTTTATAAGAGAAAACGTTTCGGAGT
>NW_025933890.1:0-5214 GCF_000764305.2 Hyalella azteca
TTAAAAAATTATATATTAAAAAATTTAAAAATTAATTTTTTTAATATTCGAAAATTAAATGAGAAATTCATTGTACATCTGTAAGATTGGAGACACTGGATTCTTTGGAAGTGTTGTCTTTAAAAAAGTAATTTTTAAACGTATATTCTTTAAATATTCTACTTAGCGAAACTCTAGTAAGCAAGTTAGATCAACACTGAAGTTGAAATGATCTCACCATCTAAGATTAAAATCCTCATTTCCCAACAAAATAGTTGAATACTTCACACATCAAGTTTATTTCTTGCACAATGAGAAAAATACAAGTTGCCAAAAAATTTAGGCAAACTCAAAAAGATTACAGTACAGACTTTAGTATAAAGAAGCTATATATCTGTTGGTCATCATTTTTGTTTCATACTATTGTGATGTATGTTAAATGATAACCATCGAACGGGGTAATAAGGGACAGTTTAGAGAGCCATTGATAACTTCTTACCATGCAACATTTCATTAACAAGTATGGGCTTGTTTCAAAGCTCTTTGCAATGGCTATCGCATGGCATCTCAGAAAAATTTTTTATGCTATTTGTATGGTGCCATACCCAAAATAAAAGCATCCCAAATTACCCCTTGGAACGGGATAATCTGGGACACTTGAAATAAAACTTATTTTAAAACGTTTGAAGCATGCAAAGCAGGGTTGGCAATGATTAAATAAAAATGATTAAATCATGTGATCAAATCACTCGATTTTTTTATAAAAAATCTCGATTTTTTATATTTTTTCGATTTATTTGATTTTTTCATATAATATATTGAGTGGCAGTCTTTAAATTATATTGAGGTATTGTTATTCATGGTTTAGTATAAATGTCCTATGAATGACAAATTGGTATATAAACTTGTTGCCTTTAGTGTGTATTAGGTTCAATAAATTGAATGTTTTTGGTACAGAGGCATCAAGTGTGCATTACATTGTAGTGATTGTACGTAGCTAGCAGCTTAGCTAATTTTTATAAGGCTATAAGTAGTCTTTAACTGTTTGACTATTTGTTATATATTGATTACAATATACAATTTAAATGTGTTAGCTAGCTGATACAGGATGGGGCAGAACTAATTGAACAGTTTTGAGGCAAAATAAAAGAGTATTGGAGGTACATAAAGAAGAAAGTTTATTTTCCTCAACATTACCATAACATACCATTTAAAATACTTATTTGAAAAAAATATCAGGAAGATGGGGTTTGTTAGCTGCATCACACTGTTGGTGTCGTTCTTGGAAGTTTTCTACAGCACGTTCACACATATGGCGCGGTATGGCCATAACCTCTGCTGCAATAACCCGTTCCCTTAGCTGTGGTAGGGTGTGAAGGCTACTTCTGAACCCCTTTCTTTTAGATGTCCCCATGGAAAGAAACCGCAAATGTTCAAATCAGGTGACCTTGCAGGCCACTGTAAATCACCCCTCAGAGTCTGAGAACATGCGTTTCAAAACATTGAGTGACATTCGTGCTGTGTGAGCTGTAGCCCCATCCTGCTGGAACCACATGTCTCACAATGCTTCATTTTCAACGATGTTTTTCATCATGGGCTGCAAGAAATTTTGCAACATTGCAGCATAGCGTTCGGAATTCACTGTTATGGTTACTCCATCCTCTGAGAACGACTCCAACAGTGTGTTGCAGCTAACGGCCCCATCTTCCAGATATTCTTTTCAAAACATAAGTATTCTAAATTGTATGTTATGCTAACCTCTAGGAAAATGAACTTTCTTCTTGATGTACCTCCATTACTCTTTTATTTTACCTCAAAACTGCTCAATCAGTTATGCCCCACCATATTGAGAGGTTGAGATTGTATTGACCTTTCAGGCAATTAAAAAGATTTTCCACCCTAATACGAGTAATCTAATGATAATATTTAATTTCAATCTTTAAGTATGTGAATTTAAAACGAGAAATAAAACAATTAGAATTATAAGACTATATATAAAATAATTAAATGCAGTGAATGGATATAAAATATTTGAATTGTGCACATGTTTATTTCAGTGTTAGATTTTCTCATAACTCAAGTCTCGTTTCAAGTCATATGAGGTTTGTTTGGTTATCATTCAGTTATGTTTAGTATTGGTTTATTGGTCTGAATCAAATGGGAACAGTGCAGTTAGTCACTCAGTCACTACTAGTTGGTGTGTATAGACTATAGAGGGTAGAGTCTGGTAGATTTATAGGACATAAAACTAGTAGATCTATTGATAGTGCTGTGCACTGTGCTATCAGCTACAGTCACTACTAGTCGGTGTGAGAGGGTAGAGTCTGGTAGATTTATAGGACATAAAACTAGTAGATCTATTGATAGTGCTGTGCACTGTGCTATTAGCTACCTATGTGACTCTTCAATGTTTAGAAGATCTGCATTCCTGAAGTGTTTTTGTTTATTGAAACCAGTTAAATAGTCAATATTCAGCTCATTACCTTGCTCCATACAAACGTTACAAAGCTAATGAATAGACTTATCAATAATTGTTTACCAAAAAATCCCTAAGTGGTTGTTGTTGTTGTTGGCCCTCCCCGCCTCGCCTAGACCCAGTTCTGGGGCCAGCCAAGTCGGTCGCCCCAGCGGGCCAGCAGCCCTACAGCGTTTACGGGGTCCGACCAAAGGTCACCCACCGACAGGGATGTGGGCATTTCAGGGCAGGAGAAAAGATGAATGGTGTCGTGCGTGTTGGACAGACAGAGTGGGCAGAGTTTGAAATGGGCAAGTCTTAGAAATAAAACATTCGTGAAGGTTTTATCTACAAGATATTCTATCCAGTCTCCGGAGATTCTCAGAGATTTAGTCTTCGAAATTTTATTATCTTTGGAGATTCACAGTTTCAGTCTCAGAGAAATTGCCTCCAGTTTCCGGAGATTAATAGAGATTCATTTCTCGAGATAATTTTCCAATCTCCGGAAATTCACAGAGATTCATTCTCCGAGATAATTTTTCCAATCTCCGGAAATCCACAAAGATTCATTCTCCGAGATAATTTTTCCAATTTCCGGAAATTCACAGAGATTCATTCTCTGAAATAATTTTTCAATCTCTGGAAACTCGCAGAGATTCATTCTCCGAGATAAATTTTCCGATCTTTGGAGATTCGTGGAATTTCAGTCTGAGATATTTTCCCCAGTCTCTGAAGATTCATGGAGATTCAGTCTCTAGATATTCAAGGCTATTGATTACCACCACGTACGATGCTATTGTATGAAAGCTGACGCAGCTACACGATAGTATTGCCGGCGCTTAAATATTTGTTTACTGCAGGTGGTATCGACTTAATGAACTCTGTCTCTCAGAGAAATTAATGAATCATATTGTAGAAATAGTGACATATTATCTGAACGTAATAGAAATACGCCATTTTGCAGGACTAAAGTGAGCGACATAAGGTCAAAAAGTGCATCGTTGTATGGACAAAATCTCACTCATTTCCTTGAGTATTGTCTTCCATAGTTAAAAGCGTTTTCTACTTTGCATAGAGAGGCAAGGTAGTTATTGGGTTAAAGTGTTAACAGTCTAAGGGGTGAGAGTTTAACTTGCGCCTCAAGTTAAGCAGCTGCTAGAATTGCAAATCTCGAGCTTCCCGACCATATAAAGTTACTTCGTTTTGTATAAAATTTGAATCCATGCAGTTGTAAGATAATTTTACATGGAATATCAATTTGATAATTTATGATATATATCTACATTGAATAGGCTCGTCAGCATTTACGGAAATAGGTCAGCATTTCTGTCCGTGTTTTATATAAAGACAAAATATATGATCTTATATCTTCGCGGTGAAAATACTTCGCAATCTTACTTGATCAAAAATATGATCTTACTTCGACACGAAGTCGGTAATTCTTGTCGTGAATCAATTTTTGAATGATCAAGTAATGCTGCCAGTAATTTTGAAGGCAGTTTTTTCAACAAATAAACTGTCGATTTGTCGAGCGGCATCTCCTATATACTGTTTACTATAAACTATAAAAACGACGGCTAATCTATTATCTGTCGCGCGAAAGTCGCGACAGATAAGCAAATAGCTGGTAGCATGACTACGCTCGTTTCAGTTCCGTCCTTTAATATATAAAATAAAACCCTTTTCGTTCGAAAATTTCGGGCACAGTTTCGATATTTTGAATCCAAATTAATAGTGAAATGAGAAAAAAATTTCGAGAAAGCAAATATTTCACGTTGTCTGTTCAGGTTATTCATCGCAAGGTTAGTAGGTATCGGTAAATTCAAACATGACCTAACGTGCACTTTGATTGAAAAATTATGAATGTTCGTTTACGAAAGAAGAGACCTTAGCGCGAGTGAAAATATCAAGTTTCTCGACTCTATCTACCACCGGATCTTTTTGTTTTGTTTTGTACAATCAAAGCGGTCAACGGCTCCTTGCTGTATGAATACCTTCATGTTCCATCAATTGCCTCCTGGCTCATATATATTATTGCATACCACATAAATGGCTGTGTGCGTAATCAATGCCTTCATTCCTCATAATTGGTTCCATGCTTCATTAATAATTCAATACCTCTTGAATGCCTGCATGCCTCTGTGGTGCAATACAGTTATGAGTCGAGCATATTCAGCGCTTGTGTTCAATGGCGTGCAGAGCGACTGAATTGTTTTGTTCGTATTGTTCCGAGTTGAATTTATGTTCTGAATTCTATTTTCAATAGTGTTGTTGTCGGTGTTCGTATTGACCAGTTCTCATTGCGCTATTTATATTATTTAGTTTCCGTTGTTTTATTCATATTATGCTGTTGTGATTGCACTGTTCATATTGTTCTGTTCATTCTGTTCTCTCGCGCCAATATATACCCGACTTGTTGATCACTGCCTTTGACCATTTGGTCCCCCATTCGCTTGACGCGCGGTGCTTTGTTTTAATAAAAAATAGTTTATAGTTATTATGTTAGTGCTCCGGCTTTTATTAGATGTCTTGAAATATTGCATGGATTTGCTCCGAATTTGTTCGCTTTAAATCGACTACTTTGCAACGATTTGGCCCTACAGTGCAGCAAAGCTCTACTTTTGTCTTCGTTACTGTGCCCTGCACGCGGAGAGATAGAATAGAATAGAATAGAAGTGTCGGCGCTGAAGAAATAGGCCCATGGCCTGTTGCCGATTCTTGAACTTTTCGTGACTTGATTCACAAGGGATCCGGCCTTTGGAACCCGATCTTTCCATAGC
>NW_025933890.1:5574-21298 GCF_000764305.2 Hyalella azteca
TATATAAATTTTTTAATATATTAATTTTCTTCAAAATTATTTATTCTATTAATCGATTCATGCATTACCTCTGACTTCACACAAGTGTGCAAAATTTCAGATCAATTTGACAGGTAAAAGTGTGTCAAATATCAGTTATAAGATTTGTAGCTGACAAAAGTATTTTTTCAATTTTTTTAATATTGAAAAAAAACTTTAATTTTTAAAATAATTTATTTTGACATTTGATCCATGCATTGTCTCCAACTTTACACAAGTGTGCAAAATTTCAGATCGATAGGATAAGTAGAAGTGTATTAAATTACGATTACAAGATTTTTTTCTCTTGGAAAAAAAAACACCATAAAGAGAACGTCTAGTTCGTGCTACAAATTTATATAAATATATATGCATTAATCAATGTTGAGCTGGTGTTGAATGTCTTGTTTTGTGTATCAGATGAGTGGTCGGGCACGTGGCCGTGGCCTTGATGTGCCCCTGTGCGGTGCAGCAGCCCTATCCCACGCTCAACACTTCCGACCTGCTGCTCCAATGGTAACTAAACATCGTGGCTAACAGTAAATCTAGTATAAACATGAATCTAGTATAAATATGGTTTGTTCGGCTAAGTATTCAATTAGAAATGTTACTCATTTTAATGTTCATAAATGATTCTGGTAATGCAGATGAAAGATGGCTTTTTTATTAAGAGACATGAGAACAGCTATTAGTCACTTGCTGACCTTTATACCGGTACTTATTTTAGCAATTTGTAATGTAGGTTTTCCCTCAAGATAATTTTTCATAAATATTTCAGCAACCAAGAATGCGATCAGCTGGACCTCAGCCACAAGTGCGCGCACCGCGACCTGCAGCCCACCAGCAGAAGCAGTTTCGAGGCATGCGACCAGATGAAAATCCAACATGTCACATGGCGAAATCTGGATCATCGGACGGCAAACGCGATGATATTGAGAAACGCAAACGTAGGATTATTAAGGAAGATATCCAATATGAAGAACAGCTGAAAGTAATAGCAGCCAATGTAGCTAAAACTGGGAAACACAACATGGGCATGCTAAAGAAGCATTGCGATGAAATCATCGAGCTCACAGAAGATGCAGGGAGGACCGTGTCAACCATGGCCATTATGACAATGGTGAAAGTCGATCTAGAGATAGAACATCTTAATAGGAAGATGGACAACTTAGTAGAAGGTATTTCTTATGTACTTGAATGCACTAGTACCATAAGGAATGAGGTCAACGCTGCCGTCATCAAACGGACGGACAGCACGCTTGAAGAAAGAGTGAAAAATTGTGAGTCAAATAAAAGAATTGAAGAAGCAAAACTAAAAGTTCGACGAATCCTGGCTTATTTTGTTGTATACATTTCGTAGAGGTTTTATTCGCCAGGTTATCTTTAAGAAATAAGGACTGGAGAATCACATGCGCGTTGCTCACAGTGAAGCTTATTATTATAGGACGTAGCGACAACATACCACAAACTTGACTTATCATCACATCATAATGAGGCAACCGCTTACGCGACCATTGTTATTATGTCGCAATTGCCGCAGCCACTACCGTCTTATCCTGCTTTTCTTTTCAACGTGTAATAAAGGCAAGGTCTTCCATAGTCAGAAGTCTTGTGGTCAACGACTTGCGAACAAAAAACTTGTGGACAACGACAGATTGCAGTCATTTAATGAATTGTGATCGGCATCAATCATTTTCTCTTAGTAGTAAACACCTTGCCAGGCGTAGGCCACAGTTCCGTAATAAAACAACTGCTCAAGTAATTTGACTTTCATTTGACCCGTCACCTCCATCAGATGGAAATTAGCTTTTGCTTTGACCTTTTTTGAGTAATGACAGCTGCGATAGGCAGGCATTCACCTGCTTTTCCTTAATAGACCTTATATTCACCTCATCATGGAAACGAAGTTATTATTCTGATTCCAATAGCCTTGGGAGAAGATGGGCAAATGCACTTGCCGCCTGTGGTAAGTGTTAGTAAAATAATCCAGAATATCAACGACGTAGTGCACCTTAACCGAAAGGCGATGGCGCCGTGGGACAAAAAAATTAACCACTAACTGGGGTGCTACGTTTCGAATGCAGAGCTTACCCAAGGCCCCAGTCGACCTGGAGAAAGCAATGATGATTGCGGATAACGAAGAAGATATCTGTACTCACTGCAGAGGAGACGGGAGAGGTATGTCATTCTGTACACATGGAAAATGATAACCGGAATGGTGCCAAACTTCGAGAGCGAGACCTTCAAGATTCAGACATATCACAACGAGAGAAGGGGGAGACTGTGCAAGATCCCTCACAGAGGATGGTTAGTGCGAGGGATCCTGCCTCCAGAGGATGGTTAGTGCGAGAGATCCTGCCTCCAGAGGATGGTTAGTGCGAGAGATCCTGCCTACAGAAAAACTATGAACACAAGTCCCATGACAAAGAATCAACCGAGGGCCTCACGCGTAGGGTTGAAGCCATGTGTTCACTTCACCCAAACTTGTTATCAATTCATTCTTTACGGCAAAATGGTTCTTTCAGTACGCAGTGAAATTAAGGATTAATCTGAAGATGAAAGATGGTACTGACGCGAGTAAACAGTAACACACTTTTCAATATATATATACAAATGTGCTAGCTTTAACAACTGTGCAAGAACTTCTCAAATAGTTAGAAATGAATAAAAAAATATATGGCAAAAAATAAGCTTGCGACAACCCCAAAAATTCACTAACAACGAGGCGAACATTTTCTTAGATAAAATTATCTAGAAATAAAATACTCGTTTCAGCAAGACAACATCATACAACAGTGAGCTAATGAAAATATTGAAAGACTAGTTAGATATTATTGGTAACCATAGTAAATAGCAGCGACATTCAGCGTCAAAGCAACACAATAACACCACACATAAATCGCCGTCCACACCAACAATTTGATTCCAAGAGGAAAGATCTCTTGATGTTAGGATTAATACCGTGATTTCTGAAGACCATGTATTTAAAAGGCTTCGGGGTATTCTCGTAGACAAATATAAAAAAATTTATACATTATGGATACATTGGAGACACGTTACAAATACTTTTGGTGATGCTAACACCAGAAAACACATGGAGACTGTACCACTACTGTATTTGGGAACGACGAAGACATCACCATTCTCGCGAATATAACAGTACGCATACAAAGACTGCAGGCCCGTAGGCATACAGAGACCAAGTACCAATATATGAATAGAGATTTTAATCCAATGCCGTTTGAACATCAAAATGAAGCTATAGTCTCGAATAGATTCACTCTTTTTCCTTGACTGTGGAGACCTCCCAGCCGTAGACTCGTCTGTCAAAACCGGCAGTGAAAAGTAAGCACGGCTGATTGCCAGGCCCCGCACTCGACACAATCGAGTCCCGACCGCCGGAGCCCGGCGACGGTCCGGTGCTAACAACCGCGGACGAGGCGACAGCTCCGATGCTGCCGCCCGAGGTGTTAGTGGCGCCAGCGCCGCCGCCAGAGGAGGATGTGTGATGCAGCTGGTGATACGCGTCGTCTGCCCAGGCCACAGCACAAACCATCCGTCGGTGCCCCTGCGCAAAGAAATTGTACACAATGCATGTGAAGATTATAACCAGCAAGTTAATTGAATCCGATGCTAGAGCAATTCATGGAATATGCTAATAACGAAAAAGCAAGCAAATGTTATTGATTAAAAAATAAAGTTGGAGAAACGGATATTGTTGCCAAAACAGTCCAAAGAAAAAACAAGGAACACAAACATATATAAAGAATATGAAAAAAATGTAAAGACATTAGAAGAAAGAATCCGACATTAATAAACTACTATATCTGTCACAGTCAAAACTCCTAAGACGTTTCTGAATAAATGAAGCACAGACAAATACTCTGAACCTTTTAAATAAATTCACACAGAATTAGTAGCATAACAATATGGACATTAAAACGGAAGTGTAGTTCACAACACGGTCAAGTGAAAGCTATTTATTCAAGTTAACTGCGTCAACAGCAATTGATTGACCGGAAAATGTCACCATTAATAACACAAGAAATAATGAATTGATGGGACAAAAGTAGCTTTCAACATCAGACACGATAAATTGACGACGTAAGAGTCACCAGTAACACAACACACGATGAATTAATGGAATATGAGTCACCTGTCTGTTGCTGTGAGGCAGGCGAGCGAGTCTGAGTCCGCTGAGGTCGTAGAGACGAACTTGTCTGTTGTCGTGAGGTATGGCAATCATGGAGCCAGACGGTGACACCGCCAGGCGGTTTACTGGCGAGTCCAAGCGCATCGTGGCGAGCGGCGAGCGCATGTTCTTTATATCCCACACCTTGACAAACATTTATGTTAATGAAGCTTCATATTGGTAATCTAGTACATATAAGTAACTCTCGCCGTTATTGAAAAAACGTGGCACGAACGCTAGAAAATGTTGATTTGATCTTAGATTTTTTACGACATTTTTTTGCCGGTTTGTAACTGCCACAGATGTGTGGCCAGCGCAAAAGGTATCTGAGAAGAAATTCAGGCTTAGAATGTCTTCAAAGTCTGAACAAACAAGCAAGTAAGTGAATGCACTTTAACAAACACAATAATAAAAATAAGTCAAGCGCATTACCGGTTTTGAAAGGAGCTTATTTGCAATATTTATTCACTTTTGTGAGGTTCACAGAGTATTTCCGACTGCTATTGGCAAACAGCTTTAGAAATCTTTACCAAGACAAATAGAGGAAAAACAACATTCAGGTATAGATAGAACAGAACTAGTGACCTTCCGATGCAATGGACTTTTTGTAGCACATGTCAGGTCTAAACTCTCTACATTATATTCAACGCAAATAAAACAATGGATCTAATAGAAAATAATTTATAAACGTACTCCAAAATCGGATTTCCAATGTAGTAGTTTTCTGCTTCATCGACATTTATTGTTACTCAATCATTCAGTCTATAGCACATATTAAACTCACATTGTCATGATGTCATGTGCATAAACTATGTTTCGAATTAACAAACCTGGCTAAGTTAGAGTCTTACTTTGACACTGCGATCATCTGATCCCGAGACGACAACGTCTTCCTTGGTGAAGCAGACCGACGTCACGCTTCTGAAAACAAGCTCATCGTTACAGACTTGTGAGGGAATGCTGATGGGATATGTGAGGGATTGCTGGTGGGATATGTGAGGGATTGCAGGTGGGAGGCATGTGAGGGATTGCATGTGGGAGGCATGTGAGGGATTGCAGGTGGAAGGCATGTGAGGGATTGCAGGTGGGAGGCAAGTGAGGGATTGCATGTGGGAGGCATGTGAGCGATTGCAGGTGGGAGGCATGTGAGGGATCGAGGGGTAGGGTTATGTGAAGAATTAGGGGTGTGAGACGCCACAAGGAAATTGAAGGTGGAAAATTGTGCAGAATAAAAACAAAGTCACGCAAGTTATAATTATTTTTAGAATGAGGAATGTGTAAAATAATCACAAACAATTGATACCCTACAACATTTTATATATAGAGTTCTCATTTAAGGGAGTACTCATAAAAGCTAATTGGTAGTCACTTCTGTTTCTGTTATTAGTGTCACTTCAATAACAGAAATAAAGCTGATAGGATACTTCAACCAGTGACAATAAATAAAGACAATAGTTAAGAGTTTGTAACTTTGCCGCCGATAGCTTTTTAAGCTAAACCCACCATCACAGACAAGAAATCCAATGCTACATGCACTTAGGACGACACGTATACTTAGTGAGTTTTGGTAGCGCGGCCCCAACTGCACAAGCACATTAGTCAAAGTGCTACCAGGTCCTGTAAAGTGCTACCAGGCCCTCTAAAGTGTTACCAGGTCCCTTACTCAGTGTGTCCCTGGAACACGGAGACGGTGTGTCTGTGATCTCTGGAGTCGTAGAGCCTGAAGGTGGTGTCCTGGGAAGCCGTCGCTATGAGCCGTTGTGTTGGGTGGCAGCAGCAGTGAGTCAATTCTCGGTCGTGACCTGCGGAAAATATTTAATTAAACACCCTTTCTTTAACTTTGGGCGTCCCACAATAGCGTTAAATTAAATGTACGTCACCATGATACATAAATATCACCACGAAAGGTTAAATAAATTATAGGGCAGTAAGGCAAATAGAATTAAAATACCGTGACTCATCTGTCGATATCAAACTATCATTTTCGAGGGAAAAAATGGAACTGATTTCATTGCATGCTTTGGAATTACATTTAAAATTAGGAATTTTTAAACGGAAAAACATCAAGATTTGAGCCATAAATCATATGATATAAGCAATTGAGAATTGATGATGCAACTTCTATTCATCTTCCAATTTACAGCATCAAGTAAGGTACTCATCATTTCAATATAAATTTAAATTACTTAAAAATACAGCAAACGACTTTGTTTATGATGAGGCAAAACTGTTACAGCTTTCAATAGATGATTTTGCAGACAAAAGTAACACAATACATTAATTTTAGCATGAGGTGCACCAGGGAAATGAGAATTACATTCATTACAAATATTAAGAAATAAGAGCCGAACAAGACTGAGTTACAACCTGTGAGTTGAGAAGTGAGTTGGCCAGTGTTAGCGTCATATATACAGGCGAGTCTGTCCCATGCTGCTGTAAGAACCTGCTCTCCGCCTGCCATCCAGTCAGCTGCACTCACTACACCTGCAGCCAAGAATAATACATTAACCATCTGAAATTAAATGTTCAGCTCAATTCAGCATTACCTTACATGATATTCCTTAATAAGCATTAGCAACTCTTATGGTGTGGCATAACAATATTCAATCACCCTATTAATACCTATGTGAACTTGAATTAATCTTTATATATATTAATATAAATAGAGAGGAGCAGCATAACCTGCACAAATACAAACATTGAATGTTTATAAAACGACAACTCTGCGATTTTCTAGCATTTAACTGTGAATATTATGCATTAAGTCCAACAAATGGCTAACAGAGCAAAATTGAAGATATGATTGGAACTGTTTCATACTATCTCACAAAAACATCTTACACCAGAAGGAATAAAGTTGAAGAGCTAACTTAAGGTAGTAACATACATCACCATCAAATTACATGAAAAACTGATCAAACTATGGCTGGAAAGGATTTGAATCATCAGATAATTAGGTAACTTTATACTTTAAAACATAAATATATGATTTGAACATGGACCTGGGAAAGAGGAACAGGCGTTAAACAAGGGAGTGTCATCATTTTCTCATAGCTGACCTGACACAAGACTTTTTTCCATATTCACTTGCCTACATTATATTGCATAATTTTATCATGAGAGGTTTAGTGAAAGTATACTTTATTAAATATTAAACAGAGTAATTAGAAAGTTGAAAATACCTATTGGGCGAAGGCATTGATCAGAAAAACTGCTTACAATTCCTAAAGCAGGCCAAGAGCTGTTGACATTTGCTAACGACTCAACTGCAACCTTGTAGTTTCCCATGGAAACAACCTAACGCATCAAACGGTTTAAAGTTAGTAGCATCTTAATAACAGTAAACTCTATGCCGAGATAATTTGACTCCAATTTAGAAGCTTTGAATAGACGAGTAATGTATATAAGTGTTTCAATCAAATCTTTCATGTAGGTACATCTTTGGGGGGTCGTAAGCTGTTTGACATATAGTTGTTGACATAAATTAGTTTGAATGATTTTATTACATTTTCCCTGCCTTTTTTGTTCACGTAGTCAAGTTTTTTGGCATTTTTATCCAATATCAACCTGACCGGAACTGAAGTTCACGGAAAATAGCATTCTTAACACATTTCTTAACATTCTGTAATGTAGCATTCTTAACAATGAGAAGAACTTACTGCTAATATATTATCTGAGTATGGAAGCAAAAAACAAAAATTTTATTCACGTTGAATTTTTGCTCATCATACCAGAGTGAGCACGCAGCTCCAGGAGTGGAGTGCGCAGCGTGGAGTGACGGGTCCGATAACCACCTCCCTCCACTCCTCCACCTCCATCTTCCTCATCTTCTCCACTGCCCTCCACCTCATCTTCTGAAGACTGAACGCGCTGTTGCGGAATTATGTCTATTTTAATGCATATACATTGTAATTTAAACTAAATACAAATTAAGTATGAGCGAGGTCATTAATTCGATGCAGCTAAAATTACTAATTTAAATTTGAGCAGCTTAGCTAATTAAAAGCCTTCTAGATATTCATTTAATAGGCTATCACTTTTTCGTAACCAGAAACCTTGATGAATCTCATTTAGTGAAAATGGATTCCTTGAGATCAAACAAGCTCTGTGATTTCAGGCATTTTGTAGACCAGTGTTTTACAAGTGAGTCACTGCAAAGAATCTACTGACATAGTTAGTACTGTTGCGTAAACTACCGGTACCTCAAAGATTCTGGCAATATTTGAAGGTTGATATCTTTGCGGCCATTGGTAGTAATTATTTAGTAACAGTTGACAAATACAGTCAGTTCTCCATAGTACTTGAAGGATAACATGATCTCGACCAATTTCATCAGTAAACTCTTAGTGCCTTAAGTGGACAACGTCCATGTTCAGTATTTAAAGAATCGGAAGATTTCTGCCGAAATCACCTCATGTAACAAAACTTCATCACTGGGTAACAGAAAATCAAACTAAGCACTAGAAATAGCAGTAAAACTCAGACGCAACTTGCCTTGTTTAAATTAAATAACATGACTAGAATGCAACTTTCGCAGAAGAAAACTACATTTGAGAATCACTTTAGAGAACATATGATCACTAACTCAACATGAAACAACGGGATAGAAGACGAAAAAAAAAAAACATATGCAACAGGGAACATCAGCGATAAAATCCAACCAGGTGCCCACTATAAGTTTAAGAACCTGATAAAAAATCACCGAATAAGTTGGGATTGGCATCACAGTCTAAATAGACACGGCAAACTTCTCATGAATTGGATGGTGCATCAGAGGTAAATTTGGAACTGCACAAACCATACAGCAGTCTCAGCGTTCTCAATAAAATTAATAACTATTAGTTGATTTTCTTTAAATTCATATCTGTGTAATTTCAATCATTGTTACCAGTACTTGTACCTATATTATAAAAGAAATGTACATTAAAGCGTTGTTATTGAGAACAATTATAATGTATTAAATAATAATTTAATAATACTATGTGCAAAACTTTCAGAAAGTTTGAAAATCAGAATAATGTAAAATGAAGTTGAAATTTTTGGTCTCAAGAAAACATTCTAAGTGATAATTTTCAACCACGTAGAGCTGCTTCAAAACTAACAAGATGATCATGTGATATTGCAGCCTGCCAGACATGTGCTGTGTGGTCCCCAGAAGCAGTCAAGACAATCTCACGAGAAGGATGGAACTTGACGCTGTTCACTGAACCCGAGTGTCCGGTGTACTGCAGTACTACACGTCCAGAGTCTGCATCCCAAATGCACGCAGTCTGATCTGTATGGAAATAACTCAATAACATAGGTTTTTGGCGATATGAAAACAAAATTCAAAGATAAGGACGAAATTTACTAGTGTGAAAAGCAGATTTGCAATGGAATATAACCGAATTCTCAACAGGTGTCTGTACTCGTTGTTTGACAGTTCAAGATGAAAGAAAAAAACACATTAAGTGAGAAAATTGTTAGTGTACATCTTGGCAAGACACTGAGATGATAAATTTAAAGTAGTGTCTTTTCCTCCTGGATGAGAATGTAACCCAATGGAATCGTCTAAAAGAAGTAATTACTGTACAAATTAACTCAAAAATAATGGCCATGAAGAGAGATTTCTTTGATCCATTAAATACTCGATGCAAAACTCACCCGCAGAAGCAGTGGCCAGTAGAAGTGCATCTCTCAGTATTGTGTCCACATCCCACACGCCATCTCTGCAATGAGTAATGTACTTCAAATACATGAAAAACAACTCTACGTTTACCCCAATAGATAATAGTAAACTTAAACAATGGCTATTGAGAAAATGTTCAAGTTTGATATTTTTCCTCATTAGAACAATATTCATAAAAAAGTATAATTAATGTTAATAAATCACTATATAAATTCTGAATGATACATTTATATACACAGTACCTGTGGCCAAGATACTCCCGAACCATTCTGCACTGCACAGGGGAGGTCTTGAAAGACGAGACAATGCGGGATGTCTGTACGCGGAGCTTGACAGCAGCCTTGCTCTTGCTACTGCCAATAGCTGCCAAAGAACATCTTTGAATGTAACTGATAATTCAGAAAAAGTCTGCATTTAATGATGCATTTAAAAACATGTAAATAATTTCAGAACAATTAAAAATTGTATCAATTTTTTCTCTACACATTCAACCTCAATATTCTAACTACTGGGGAAATATGAATAAAAATGTAAAGAATCATTTCTAAATGATAATTTAAGGTTTCCAAACTGCACAGTTTATTTGGAAAACTTGAATCATCAATTATAAAATTAGCTTAAGATAAAGTTTGTTCAGCTATCTGAAGGACATAAATTGCAAAACAAGGGAAAAGAAATTGTTCAAAAAACATAACACATTTTGTGGAATGATATTGTTAATGATAGATCTACAGGATAAGTCTACAGGCTTGAAGCATTATTAAATACAAGCATTTAAATACACTGACCTTTGGGCATTTTAAGCTGATGAGGCTGAGGTGGCAATTGAGAACGCTGCTTGGCAGAGAGACCAGCTGCCAGTCCAGCACTGCTGCTTGAGGTAATGGCAGGAGAGTCCACCGTTGATACATTCCCTCCATAAAGATTGCCACCAAACTGAACAAGTGAGCTTTGATTGGTAGCTGCATCACTGACTGTAACCAGAGAATTGTGCTTGCTGCTCTCATCTTCTTTCTGTTGTAGTTGCTCACTGAGCCTCTCCACTTTTTCTTGCACTAAATCAAAGAGAGAAGAAAAGTTAAAAATGGCTAAAGAAAACTTACAATAATATAATAAAACATTAGCTCCAGTATCAGCTGCACTAATAGAAGCAAATTCAATCAATATTTGAAATTGTTAGCTAGCCTGAAGCATAAATCAATTATAAATTTGATAGCTTCAAAATGACAAGTAAAAAAATTACAAAATGACAAGTCACATTTTCATTGGAAACATTCCACAGATGACCTTAGATGTACTTTTAATAAGCTTTTATTGATTTTGAAGTTATAATGGAGCTTGTCTCTGTAATATTTTCTTTTAAAATATGATAAACCTTGCTTCATTATAAATTTGTGTTCTAAATTGTTGTTTAAAAAGGTAAAAATGTCTGTTTTTTAATGCTAGAATTGGTCAATTTCCAAAGGCATCTAATAGATTACTTACATGCAATATTTTGAGCATATAGAGCTTCAAATTCTCCCTCAATGAGTGCAAACCACTCATTCAGTCTGGCTCTGAAAAATAAAAATATATTACTAAAACATGAAGCAATCCTTTATTTGAAATATATATTATTGAAAAGACAAAAGATCTTATTTGAAAAGATATATACTGCTTCAATTAATTTAAAATTAAAATTGTTTGCTCATCATTTTGAACATTGTAAAAAATTTTTTTATTGCATTAGTAATAAATAGTTATTAATTTCTATAAGAATTTAAGAAATACAATTTAAATGTTGATAAAATTTCATTAAGTAAGATTTAATTTGACTACTTGGACCATTGATGGGGTGACTTGGACCGTTTTGACATTCAAGAAAAGCAAACCCGTTAATCAAGAAGTTCTTGCCATAGAAAAATTGTTGATGGCTCTTGGAAGTACCATGGAATAACCTACAAATGCAATCAAGAGATTTATAATACTATATATTTACTATGTGACTATTTGCATCACAAATAGGTAAGCTCTAATTCAATGGTCCAAGTCACCACATGTTACAGTAGTGTAAAATTTATGGGTTTGTAAATTCCAGGTAAGCACTCGTTGTGGCTTTGTTAATGTATAGGATCAAATGTCCACACCTGACAGTGGGATTTGGTAAATTTACCTTCCTGACCATTATGTGTCAGGACGAGATGCAAAAACAATGTATTTTTTATATCTCACACTTCATAGTCATGTATTTTGAACGGATCAGAAATTTTCAGCACAGTCTAGGTATATATCCCAATAAAAATCTCATGATTATGGGTACCTAACAAAGGGTAATAATGACCTAAAAAGAATTATTTTGGCTCAAGAATCACATATTGATTTGCAGCTTGCAAATCAGAAATTTAGCAGCTTGTTAAGCACAAATTATGTTTGAGTCTAAAATTTCATACACTGTTGAACCCCCCAAAAATTATACTGCAACGACATTTACAATTTTGTGCTTCTGTTTCTATAAAAAAATTTGCAACTCCAAAAAATCACTATTCAAAGTTTAAATTAATGTACCTATTGCTCTGAATGAGACAAAAGCACAATTGTGGACAATTCCTCATGTTTCTATTGCCTTGGCATTTTCTCTAATAGGAACTACAGAGAACAACATCTTCTTTAGTTATACAGGTACCTATCTTTCAATTTTTGAATCGACCATCGAATGATTGTCTTTACCCACAAATTAGAGAATTCTACCCAATATTCTACTAGTATGGCTTCAAATCAATGCCATATATCATGCCATTACCTACCTGTGATCATTAGAGACTAAGAAAATCTGCCTATTTTGATCAACAATTTTCAAAAATTCTGCCAAATATTCTAAATTGGGATCCAGTTATGATGCATAAAATGATAAATAGGCATTATTTACAAACCATTGGCATGTCTTTAATAAAACAATGTTACTTATGTTTATAAATAAACATTGAATGATTGAAAAACCAACATTTAAATTATTTATAAAAAAATCATTTCAAAAATTTTTTTAATATTAAAAAAAAATTTAATTTTTAAATTATTTATTCTATCAATTGATTCATGCATTGTCTGACTTTACACAAGTAAGCAAAATTTCAGATCAATTGGACAGGTAGAAATGTGTTTAATATTGATTGGGTATAATGTAGGTATAACATTTGTAGGCTGTAGCACTAGCAGACAAACAAGAAGGGAAGTTAAAGAGAAGTGTTAGAATAATATACATTTAAAAATTACTTTTTAAAGACAACACTTCTAAATAATCCAGTGTCTCCAATCATAATGTTAAATATGTACAATGAATTTCTCATTTTAGCTACTTCCCACTATTAAAAAAATAATTTTTAAATTTTTTTAATATATAAAATTTTTTTCAAAATTATTTATTCTGTCAATTCATTCATGCATTGCCTAACACTCACAGGCTCACCTCCGACTTCACTGTTCACACAAGTGTGCAAAATTTCAGATCAATTGGACAGGACAGGTAAAACTTAAAAAGTGTGTCAAATATCAGCTATAAGATTTGTAGCTGACTAGCTGAGTAAGCTGACAAAATTATATTTTCAAATTTTTTAATATTGAGAAATTTTCTATTTTATTTTTAAAATCATTTATTTTGTCTTTGATTCCAACATTGTAGACTCCAACTTTACGTTTACGGCTACGCAAGTGTGCAAAATTTCAGATCGATAGGATAAGTAGAAGTGTGTTAAATTTCGATTATAATATTTGTAACAGACACTCAGACAGACAAACAAGAAGTGAAGTTAAAGAGAATTGTTGTAAAGAAATTAACGCCAGCAAAGCAAAGCGTAACTTACAGGCTGACCTGGGAACCATCGCCATTGTCAGGAACACGCAACTTTTTTTTTTTTTTATAATTGATTTTAAGACTTCGGGTATGAATATATCAGTAATATCACACCTCCCAGCCTGAGCACAACTCTTTGTTGAAAACTTGTATTATCTTGCCACTTTACTTTCAATTTGGGTTTCTGTTGCTCACCAACCGGTGATTATTGTGTAGAAGAGACAAGAGAATTAGGCACTGAGTATTTTCAAAGGGTATTCACCATGCTGCATCTCAGCAGGTATTGTCCAAGATGACGTATTACAGCAGTTCTTCGTCGTTGTGGGATATCTCCCCCACCATGAGCGAACACGCAACTGAAGTTCTGAACGAAGCCCTACAATCCGGATGCTGGATGATAATATTTGCTCCTGCGCGATTGAACGGATTATACAACTATGGTTGAATTATATACTAGTTCAACCATGATACAAACTTTATATAATATATATATATAACGTATATAACGAAGCAATCTTTCAAAAACAGCTTCATTGCGGAAGTATCGTGAGATTTAATCGTCCATAAATATATGAATCTGACGTTCTTCACAATTAACGTTTTAATAATATATGAAGTGCTTGTTTACTGTAATTGAATTTATTCTCATGAAGTTAGGTCATCTTATGACGTAATGGACTACTGGAATAAGTCTTCTGGGCCAATTAGCTTGGGCGAAAACTAATTTCGCATATTTTAACAAGATCGCAGGTTGGAAATCTACAGTAAAATTTTAATACAGTAAGCTGTTTGACAGTAAGCTGTTTAACGCACTTTCGAGGTTATAAATTGGGTTCATATCTAAAGCTTTTAATTTAATTTCAGTCACAGAAATTTCTCAACACGTCGAAAACTATTAAACACAGTAAAAATAGTGCTCAATCACACTGACAGCTGTAAATCGGGTGATGGAAGCTGTTTCTTCATCAGACGCCAAAATTATTTTTTGGCAAATATTAACTACTTTTGAAGTTAATGCGTGCAGACACGTACGGTCGAATCTTCCTGTATGTTTTTTCACGCCTGCCTCCACAGATACGGTGTGCCTTTGGTCACGTCTACACATAGTATTCAATGACATTGAACATGGTAACCATGCATACATCCACGTTACGCGTACACACTCTTATTATGTTTAACGAAGCCTCTGCACTCTGAGTCTACCGAGTTTCACTTGCACTTTTCACTTGCACTTGCTGTACAGAAATAGACAAGATAATTTTTGAGTTTTGAGACCAATTTCACACAAATTTTCGGATAGGCAGAAACAGACGTATAGGAGTTTTTTTAATCGTTTACTGACTCTAAACGTTCTATGCAAAGACAAATAAAGTATCACTTAAACTTCCTCACAATTTCAAATGATATCATTTTGCTACGCCTCCTTAACTTGAAGTTAGTTTTACGCAATCAAGTAATAAAGTTTGAAGTTTTCGGACCACTTTGATCTTTACTTTATATATATAACTTGTTTTTTTTTTCGGAAAATTTGAATGGTTTCTAGCTGTTGTATGATATGAACCAGCCATGATGTGTAAAAAGCCATCTTCAAATTGCTACAAAGGCCTTCACAGACTTATTATTATTAGCATATTAACCTAAAAGTCAGGGCAGCTGATTTTCAGACAATTTGCCTTGAACAAAGTTTAAAAAAATTATCGTAAATTGTGATTTTGAAAGATTTGGTTTAATAATTGATTTGCATTTAACTCTTATCGTACTGCATATGTAGGTACAATAGTAACTAAACTCAGTACGAATATAAATATAACGTTGTCATGCAGCCTGAAAAGGATAGAACTAAATTATTATCCTACATTATTTGTAAATCTGTTGATTTACAAATAACATATGTTATATAATTCATATGAAGATCCTTGTAGGCACATCCACTCACGATGAAAATTACTGTAAAAATAAGTTAAGCTTCGAAATTCTGTGTTTTTTTTCGTGTTTAGTCATAATTCAAGATAGATAATTC
>NW_025933891.1:0-328 GCF_000764305.2 Hyalella azteca
AGTCATGATGTGCTGCACGTGTTGTGTAGAAATCGTCAAACAAACGTTCGAACTTCTAACTTCGGACTACCGCCCCCTATCGCCCCCCAAACGCCCCTTTCTTCCTCACCGCCCCCCAAAATCTTTCCACCGCCACTAGGGGGGCGATATCGCCTACTTTGGGAACCACTGTTGTAGTATATCCCTTCCTATCCACGCACCGCAACACTTGCACACATTGCAACTGATATCCAGCAAGCTTCACTGCATCCTGATCCTTCTGGTGTACATTAAGCAGGAAGTACTTGGGCATTTAGCCCCAGCACTCTGGCATGCAGACCAGACTGCT
>NW_025933892.1:0-552 GCF_000764305.2 Hyalella azteca
CCTCATCATGCAAAAGTCTTTCTTAGGATTCCTGCCACTAGCTAAATGAAAAATTACCTGCTAAATTTGTATAGCTACCACTCAGCACTATGCGCTGCGTTGGAGCTTATGGAATGCTTATTTGTGTTAAAAAATTCCTGGTGATCGGCTGTGCTCCCATAACTTGCGATCTCTTTCATCTTTTTACAATCTCAGGCTGTCCTTTCTTTCCAATCCTCGCTTACTTACATACTCTTGAACAACACAATTTCACTTTTTTTCCTATTTCTTCCGTTCTTTTACATCCCATATCGGCATATGCATAGCCATAGGGTACATATGCTTGCCGAGTTGGCGTTCCATACAGCATTACAAGGCTGATAACGATAGGTGCACAAAATTGGTGGTGCACCTTCATCATATTCCGTGCACCACCAATTTTGGCCACAGCGCTCCCTAGTCTGGAAAAGTCCTATTTTTGTCTGAAAGACTGAAATATCGCGGCTCTAATATCATATAATTTCAGTAGGTATGAAATCTCGCGGCTCGAATGTCATAAATTTTTGTTTGATT
>NW_025933893.1:0-36076 GCF_000764305.2 Hyalella azteca
CAGCCTCGAGACGGGGGCCTCGAGACGGCAGCCCTGAGACAGACGCCTCGAGACGGCAGCCTCGAGACGGGGGCCTCGAGACGGCAGCCCTGAGATGACCGCCTCTCATAACTAATTCAATTGCTCGTTGTCAGCCTTTTTGTAATTGCATTTTCATCTATTTTAGCTTCATCACGTTCATCTATACTATACTTTCTCAGAAAATGTTCAAATGTTTTCATCAAAGTTTCTTTCGCGCGACTCAGCGATCGCCAAATGAGTGTTCGCAGCATCTATTTCATGTTCTCGATAACGTTTATTTGCCCATTTCCTGCTCGTTCATTTTTCAGCCGTTCTCTGATATTATTCCTATCGAATTTCCACTTGAACATTGTACAACCTTGTTTTTATCCCTCGTCTCCACATTCATTCCGTTTTTCCTTTCATTTCTGCCCTGTAATCTGAATTCAGAGTCAGGCTGAGCTCTATTACATCCGGGCAGTTTCGAGGGGGGCCTTCTTTATTTTCAGTTACGCGGCCGAACAAATTGGCACGAGGTTTCTGCCACGGCTTTTCAATTTGTACAGCGATCTATTAAAATACCAGTGCATGTGGCTAGAAATAGACGAGCACAATACCATGTGGAGGTTTCTAAAGAATACCGATATAATTTTAAGATGTGAACTTAGGCCTGTATACGTATATGAAATTAGACCTAAATAATGAACATATATATAGGCCTATATGTATGACTGCATAGGCCTATATGCATGACTGCGAGGCCTCTAAGCAATGAACTTACTGTCACAAACAACCCCAGTGTTAGTGGTCAACTGCTCGGTAATTGAGTCGCTGCGATGATGAGGTCGGCGGGCAAATGTTTGGCACGCAAACCTCGTCAAGTCGCTGCGTGGCCCGGGGCTGCGCTGCGGCAAATTATCGGTGGGTTATAGGTGGCCATCGAACAGACCGTGATCGGCCGACCTTGAGTCACTGATCACTTTCAATAGAGTTCGATGCAGTGACCGCTTTGTCGCCGATCATTTTCAATTGAGCTCGATGCCCCTAACCGATGTGTCTTTCCAGGTAATTTGAAAACAAGTTGAATGAAAGGGCTGCATTTTTTAAGGCTAAGGAAGGCAAAAATTATACTTATGCGAGAAGCAAACAGCTTATAGGTTTTGACTGAATGAAAACCTGCTATTTGACTGAAGTTACCGTATTGGTAAAAGTAGGTTTATGAGAATGATTTGAATATTATTTAATGGATGGGAAATAGTTTTTGTTAGAATTGATCATGAACAATGTTTATTTTACCTAGTGTTGCGTTATATCTAAAGCCTTATTTATAGCCTAGTCTATGGTGGCTTAAATGTGTGTATCAACATATAGTTTGATTGGACTAGAAATTATTTTTGAAAACCTAAGCCAATTGAATTGCGATGTTTGCTGCTTGAACTGTACGATGATGGCAAACTTTGAATGTCTGCTGCTTCAGCTGTGAGAATGATTATTTATTCCATACATAAGCTAAATCGGTGATGACGAACTTTGAGCGTCTAATGCACGAATGAAAAATTTAATAAATTGCTATGAATTTGAGCGCTATTATTCAATGCAGTCATGCCATGTCAGTCAAAGCCTGTACCGCAGTCCTTACACCGGCGGTGCGGCGGACGTTCAATTATAGATAATAATTGATAAATAGCTAAGGTGTTAAGCAATTATACGCAGATGCAGGAGCGTAGATACTCAGGATTATTTTATAATACAAATCTTTACTCCGATGTTGTTTACTGAAAAGTTAACGCCCGTTGATTTTTAAGGAATTTAGACGCAAAGAATAAGCCACAAAAATTCAGCATATCTTTGTATAATATAATGAATCCTTGTATATTTATAAACAATGAGGAATAGTTTGAATGCAGCCTTAAGTTTTTATATTTGAAGTAGTAAATAGATTTGTTTAGCTTGTTTTTGGGCTTTCTCTTTTATCTTGCAATTCAGGTAACAGATATGTTTTTTTTACTTTCATTTCGAATAAACTATTTCATTGTATCTGTATTCTAAACTTTTCAAATAGACTAAGAAACTGCACTCCGAAACGTTCACGATGAAGATATACTGAATTTTTATGACTTACTCTTTGCTTACAAATTTCTGATTACTAAGCGATTCAAACTATCAAATGTAATAAAGTTGATATTTGTAATATCTATAATGATTACCCTCGTCTAATTTCAAGATCTCCAAAGATTCCTGTCTTCGTATAGATTATCAGATGTACTCATGTTTTGCAAGAAGACGAAATATTTAGCGGTCCCAGTCTTTATTATATTTAGCGGTCCTATAATGAGTTTAGCGGTCAATAAATTGAAAATATTTAGCGGTCCTATAAAGAGTTCAATATCAAAGTTCGTAGTAAATCACAACCTGTGACAATACTGACGATATTTTGCTAGAGGCAACTGTATGTTCATCTCCACGCACTGTATTCTGCCTGACGAAAAGAATGGTGAGGAGATAATAAGGCGGCTGTGGCAGTCCAGGAGGAGTTTTTGTGCACAACCTACACGTCTCTAAATGCTTTTTTGCAAGTAATTTAGTTGTGAAGTAGATTAAAAACAAGTTAAAATTAACGATTTATGATTTGGAGTTGAAAAATATTTTTATTTCAGATCTAGTAAGGGTGATGCCGAATCACCGGCCGCGTATATACGTACGTATATAACAGCAACCGCTTTTTAAATTAAATTCATTTGACGTTTGTCGCCAAAATGTCATTCCGCGTTGATTCTTCAGAAGGGAGCAATGAAATAAATATTAATGAAGATTTTGCTGAGCACCAACAGCTTGGTATCAAGGCAATAAGATAAAGCTTTATATGCAATAAAAAAGCAGCATCGGAAATAAGAAGTAGTTAAGCAACGTTTTTATTTCGCAAATAATATGAACTGTTGAAGAATTATTGTTTGAAAAGCACGTAAGCATCGGAAGCGAAGAACAGAAGGGTATCTCAGAGGAAAACTTCTCGATTCTGATTTAATAAAAGATCTTTACAAATTTGCGACCTTTGTTAAAAACAAAATGATCTACATTATGTCTCTCTCTCTCTGCCAGATATATCACAGCGAAGGCTACTATTACATGTCAGAATTTATTGAAAATATAACTCAGTACCCACTGCAGTGAGTGACAGAGAGCGCATTTTCTCGTCGACGAAAACGTGAGATCACGGACGGACGGACAGACGGACAGACAGTCGGGCAGGCGGTCAGACAGTCGGATATGACGAGTAAAATAGCGCCTTTTTTTCCAGAAATGCGAAAATGCGCTAAAAAACCGAGCAGCTGCAGAAACTTTAGTGGGCGCACAGCTCTCCTCAAGGTACTCTGTAAAACGGAAGAAACCCACAACACAGCCACGTAGAAATAACATGCAGAAGATGCACCAGTGCAGCATCCTAATGTGTATTTTCAATATGGAAAACAGCACATATCCGGTAGGATATATCACCAAAATGATGCATGAACATCTGTCTCTCTACTGAAGCTTAAGTGTTAATTTTGAATTGAATTTTCAGTTACGTCATTTTGTTATAAGAAATATAAATTGCCGTGAAAACATTGCTCAAGTAAAAAGAATCTCGCACCGAAATGGATTGCTAATCTCAACGACCACGAGCTTATAGAAGAGTGTCTCCGGCCCTCAATTTATGCCACGTCTTGGACACACATGCATGTAAGAGCCGCAAGATGTCACTCGAATTTAGCTAAACGAACAGATGCAGTCCTTGTTTACAACGGATTCCGAATATCGATGAGTATTTTCTGGTCCGAGTATTTTCTGAGTAGTCAATACCACTTATTTAATATCGCCGAAGTGGGAAACTCTAACATGCGATGAGGGAAACTCTTACACATTCAACAGCGAGCATATTAACAGATAGATGGATTTTAAGAACCTACGGATATGCTTTTGAAATGGTTATCGAGCTTAAGGAGGAGATCGTGAGTTCAGATGCGAATTGATGTTCAAGCAATAAAATGTGGAGTGATGATTTTCAGTTTCTTGAGCAAAACTGGTAAAAAATCGCAGTAAACTTGAAGACATGAAATGCGTGGAATTTTACAGCTGTTGATACGCGCTCTTGCTTGGCTGCTGGCCGAATATTGATCTGTCAGTGAACGAGCGGCGACATTTTTCTGTATCGGAAGTCACTGCATTGCATCAATGTCCCTACAACTGTCCACAGTTCGAATTAATCGCGCTCACTTGGAGGAGAGTTGTTGAGCTGTACTGTTGTTTTGATGGTGGTAGATAGCTACTATACTGGGTCAACTGGAGGTAGTGAGTGATTCAGTCACTCATCACAATGACAGCGTGATGTTAACTGAGGTGCAACGATAGCAGTAATCGGTTGAAGATTTTCTGAGTTAGCACCATTGCTCCTTAATGCCAATGTACAGATGCATGCAGAATGACTTTTAAAATGGTTTTCGAGGGAATTTGCAGTTTTATTTATTCGATAGACTATAAACAAAGAAATTAAAGGTTGTAATGGGCTATTGAATTGACAAAAAAATTGTCCCAGGTTCAAATCTGAACTGAAAATAAAAACATGTCGCCTGCCTGCTTATGAATTGGGTATTATGAATCATTTGTGCTCGGGACGATTGAAATGTGCAACATTGTATTTCAATAAATATTACGATATTTCAGTGAAATTTCTTAGATTTGGCAATACTTCCTTTTTCTTTATTATTGACATTATCCCTTTTGCTGTTTTTAACTCATTCATGTCTGTTTTTTTAGAACCTTACATGCATGCAGGGCTCACTTGGCATTTTGAATGTTTGTAAAAAATGATTGAATATCTTTAAATTTTTAACCGCCACCTTTCCCAAATTCCACGCACAAATGCGCGTGTCCTTATTACTCAGAAGAAGACTGGATGGCACTATTTTCGTCGTCTTTTATTTGTACTAGATTGTCTCTCTGTCATGTATATGAAGATATGTGACTGGGAAAATTTAATTAGAAGATTTTCGGGATATATTAATTTCATATTATATTATCAATTAATTTCATATTATATACAGTACTTTTATCTGTCGCTGGGTGTGAAGATGAAACAGCCTCGTGGCGTCATTGGCCAGAGATCTTATTAGGATTAATGTTTTATAATTTAATAATGGATAAGAATTAAGGGATTACCAACTCAATACTATTGTTCTACTTTCGGAAATTGAACATTGAAAGCAAAGCAGCACTGAAAATTACAGTTTTTCATTTTCATAGTCATAAAACATCATACTGTATATGGATCACGAATTCCGGAAAGATGTTTTTTCGTTCTACGTACCGATGTGTATTTACATTATATAAGTCTCAAGAAAAAGTTTTTTTCGCTCGACCAGTGTGTCCATTATGCAAGTCTCAAGGTTCATCGTCATGTCTCATTGTATCGCAAGCAAATAAAAGTCGCATTAAATTTCTGTCTGTAAATGCGAATCGAGGCTACCAGTTCAGTTTAAATTTACAGCAGAATTATCGCTGTGCGAACAGGATTAATCGGCGGCCTCATATAAGACAACGAAATTATTTCGCAGTGTCCCTCTGAGATATGAATTTATTTCTTAGCTTCTAAAACTGCGACTCGTAACTTTGCATTTTTTTTTGTCGCAGAACAGAAAGGGGGATAAACTGCTGGAATTTATTCTGCAGATTGCACAACGGCCGCCGATGTGCATGCCAGGGTTCCTATACGAAGGCCAAGTTGGCGGGGCCAGGCTGCCTTATCGGGTCGCATGGCATAAATTTTCTTGCCGCAGATGCTGCATGAATTCTTAGGGGAAAGTTTGGTTATTGCCACTGCGATAAGAAGAGAGGTATCCTGGGGCACTCCATGGGGCATGGGGCATGCAACCTCTAGGACAGAGACGGGGTATGGGGGTATGGGGGATGGTGCTACTGAGGGACGGTGCACGTATCGCCAGGAAAAGAGAATGGGCAATGGACACACGGGTATACCCCTATTTCTGAGGGTGAACGGTTCTGCAGGTAGGATATTGGTGTTTTTGGATGAGGTGCGTAGTATTGGTGGGTAAATGAGGAACAAGATGACAAAGATGTGTTATAAGGTGCGTTTTATGTTAGGCGGGAGATGGTAAAATCTGTTATTTTTTCGTTAGTTTGTGCCGGCTTTGGATTTCCTATTGCGCCTAACCTTGACCATATGTTGACCATAATTTTAATAAGACTGTTCCTTTATTTGTGTAATGTTTGTTGTTAATAAATAAGTCAAACGTTTTGCGGCTAGTAACGGTAAAGGAGATGAATGTATCTGCTGAATGTCGTGTTGTGTTTATTTTGCTGCATTTTTAGTGAGTATCGTCCGGCTGTTATTTGTGTAATGTCTTCGGCAAATGCTATGTATTCTGGCTTCGGCAGTGGTGGTGATGGGTCATGAGAATAGAAATTGTTTAAGGTTGGTTTAAGAAAAGTCCCTCGGGGCACGCCTGTGTGTAGTTGTAAAGGGAGGCCAATGTTATTCACTATTCTGATGGATGTTGTTCTGTTTGTGAGGTAGCCTGCAGGTGTTTTTTAAGAAAGACGAGTGAAGATTGAGTTGTATTAATATGTATTGAAATTCGGTGTGTAAGACCTTGTCATGGCTTCAGTAACAACGCAGAAAACAACATGTTTGTTGTGCTCAGCTGTGCTAGAAGCATCACGAATTGCATTAGATTCAGCCTATTTGCAAAGGTGGGCAGTAGCGCGCTACTTGTAGCGGCCGCTACTAGCGGCAGCTACATTTTCAGTAGCGGTACCGGTAGCGGTAGCGGCGCTACATTTAAGGCAATGTAGCGGTAGCGGTAGCGCCCGCTACATATTTAAGTAGCGATACGATGTTTTGCCACTATATACAGCGCTACCGCTACATTTATAGATAAAGCCTTTAGATTTTACTTATTATTATTAAATATTATTTAAAAACCAGCATGATACATACATAATATAACTTACAGAATAAAACTGTAGGTAAGATTTCGGTGTAATGTTGTCAACCTCAGCCTGTTACTAGTGTCAACATGACATGTTAGTTGTTACTTGTTAAGTTGTTACCAGTTACCACTTACAGGTATTTTTTCATGTTTCAGTTTGCTTACAGTTATTTTTACACAGTTATTTTTATGTTTCACCTTCCCTACATGGATGTCTGCTGTAATCTACCAATCTCAAAAATAATCCACATATATATACAATTAAAAAAATGATTTTTTATATGTATATGTGGATAATTTTTGAGATTTGTAGATTAAAGTAGACATCCTTGTAGGGAAGGTAAAACATAAAAATAACTAACTTTTATTTACTGTATCTAACCCGTACTAATTCGGTTAGGTTAACTGCAATAAAGTTGCATTGATATGTTTTGAAAATGTTTTATTATCATTAAATTTTTATGAGTAAATCCCAATAGCAGATCAATAAATATTTAGAGATTTCCAATAATTTAGGCCATAATATAAATTACAGAGTAGTAGTAAAATAACTAATGTAGCGGCACTACATTCTACTGTAGCGGTAGCGGTAGCGCTCGTTACAATCTAGTGGGTGTAGCGGTAGCGGTTGCGCCCGCTATACATTTCAAAGTAGCGCTGCCCAGCTCTGCCTATTTGTTGGATCTACTCAGCACCCAGTACGTGGACAGCTTTCTAGCCGCCTGTACATCGATCATACTGGCTGATACGCTTGCATGATTGGTCTCGGATATATGCAGAAGGGCGCTGCCTTCACTTTTACTGCTTTGACCTCATGTAGGAGAGAATGTGTCCCTTTCTAGGAGTGTCTGATCTTGTCTTCAAATGAAGGTTCACTGTATGATGTCAAAGTGATACATCAAATTGTCTACAATCATTAAACGGCTAAAGATCAACAAATGGCTTACGATTTTCAAATTTGTTTTAATTTGTTAAGCGTTTCCGGACCATTTCATGATTGAAACCATGATTATGTCTAGAAAATTTATATATGACTTGATGATTGGTTTAATTGTTATTATTTTATTATTTATTCATAGGTAATTGCATTAACTTAGTCAGGTTGCGACCGTAGCGTCTTAGGCATTATTCGGAATATTCGCGCATATCAAATCGCGCAAAAGTCGTACAGATCGTGAGAATCGTGAATATCGCACAGAGTGAGTGCACTCATGATGGACTGTAATGCAATGAAACGCTGGAACATTTAATATTAAATTGGGAAATTTAAGTTCACGTCCTACGCTAATAAAAATCTATAGTACAGAAAAAGGTTAATTCGAACACAATCAAAGTCAAAACCTACCAGTTTAAATCAAAATATATCAGTTTACATCACCAAAATCTCCATATCATCTTCGAACGGATGACGTCACGGTACCGAATCGCTAGATGCACTGTGGGATCGGCAGCCATAGTTGTTGCATAGTCTATCTTTCGCCTACGTGTTCAATCTACTGCGCTTGTCTCTTTTTGAAGTTTTTGCTTGTAGATGGGACATTACTGCTCCGTTGTAAGCTGTACCAGTTGTTATCACGATTATTTAAACAGAAAACTGGACAATGTAATACGTTTCTTCAGTTTACCAGTCGTGAAGGAAGGCCAAGGCAGCGAATTTCACGGCAGCAGTTTTTCATTCAGCCGCATTGAATGCATCACCTGAAAGCAGAAAGTTATGCCTGTTACTGTAATATTTATGATCTACGATATACTAATAAGGTCCTAGGTGAAGCTCACACAAGCCGCTATTTATATATGTTAACGCCTTGACCAGCTGAATGTGTGACCAGCTCCCTCTTAAGCGGAATGCTTTCCTATAATGCGTCCACGCGAGAAAACTTCAATCACTTGGGAGGCACTCAGCAATAAGCAATAACAATTTCTATCGTTCACAACAACATCGTGAACGTAACTAATAATAAAATTAAACTACTGATTTATTACAAAAACAAGAAAATACAGAATTTTGTAATGAACAATAACCACTGCAAAAAAACGGGAGTTTTCCAAGAGACCAACGTAGTCTATAAATTTTCTTGCAATAGAGAAGGTTGTAGACTTCTCCCAAATATGGACTACATCGGGCTCACAACTACGACATTAAGCCGACGTCTCACGTGCCACCTTCAGTCTGGTGGACCAAGGAACCACCTGATGGAGGCCCACAACGAGACCATCACTCGTACGGTGCTGGAAGAATGCACCAGCGTCGTCATGAGATGCCCCGACGCCAACCGACTCATGATAGCTGAGGCCTTCATCATTAAGGATAGAACCCCAGCCATCAACCTTCAAACTACTGGATTTATCAGAACCTTGAGACTGTTTTCGGAGTAATTTTCGGTGCTTTGATTCTAAATCATTTTATGATTTTTTAATTATTTCTAACAATTTTGATTTTTGAGTAGTATCCTATTTACTTGATTTTGTACTTATGTCGACGCTAATTCCGTCACTCAATGCGCCTTTTAACTTGATAATGAATGATAGAAACATTCGAAACGTCGTTAACAAAATAAAAATGTCCATCGGTAACCTGATTTTCGATTTGCCAGTTCAAACTAAAAATATTGTTCGAAATATTGAAAATAAAACTAATAAAAAAATTGCGAATAAAACAAATTCTCTGGTCTTCTATGAAACCTGTTTGAAAGAAGAAATTCTGCCAACCTATACTAATGATCTACGATATATGTATATTTTTCAGGGGCAAAATCTGTTACTTGCCAGTGGACAAGCTACATAAGTAAGAATAAAAAGCAATAATATTGACAGATCTGATTACACTGTCATGATCCATTATCGTCACCTTGGCAGTGTCGTTGTTGCAGTTGGCTGGTTTGTGGGTGTATATCTCTAGCACACATCCATCCATAAATTGTTTGAAAGCTTTAAGCGTCTTGTTTGCCTTGAATTCTTTCATGGTGTATTGGCTGACACCGAACAAGAAATAGTTCACCGTGTGATTTACTGGCTGACACCAGTAAATCACCGTGTGGGACGGGAGGCAGGCTTGCACAATCTGCACACCACTGCTTTACCGGCACTTCGTAGGGATGACGTGACTGTATCGTGTTGATGACCGTCCCGATGATATCTATTGCTCAGTGCTCGAAAACGTTAATCTTCTGATTGCCGACGTTATAATCGTTGGACGTCTCATATGGCCTCTCCCATTGTCTCACGGGAAAGTCACAACCGTAGCAATGAATATTGAAAGTCTTGGCCATGAAATTTGACCGTATCAATAAGCGAAGTTACAGTCGTCACTCGTAAATTTATGACTGGGAAGGGCGAGGAATTTTAAGAGGAATATTAAAAGTTACCTACCACAATCAGCCTTCATCAAATATTGTTCGGAGCTTCAGGAAAAAATTAATTCTTCCGCAACAGCAAATTTACCCTCTTGTTTTACCCTCGCGGCGCCGGTGCCTAATTAGTTGGCTGCGGTGATAATGAACATTTTAGGTGCGCTTTAATGAGGCAGTGAATCAGAGTGCGGCATCGGGTAAAATGCTGTGCAACAGAGAGGGTACAGCAGCACCGTGTGATAGACTGTACCGCAGCACCGTGTGATGGACTGTACCGCAGCACCGTGTGATGGACTGTACCGCAGCACCGTATGTTGGACTGCCCTGTCATGTACGTATATATGCCGCTCTGATATATATAATCCGCTACATATATATTTGCAGCACCGCCGTATATGATGCTGATAATATTTTATTCCTGATGTCGCCACCGCTTCGTTTATCCCGGCGAAGTTGAATGCATTTTTGGGATTTTTGAGCGTCAGGAAAATATCGTCACGCGGCAGCGCAATGCTGCAAGAAAATAATGTGCTGAGATTTCCAGCGCAGTGACGTGCGTGCCGACATTCGGAGCTGCAGCGAATATTTCTGCTGGAACTCCGGCTTCAATTTTTTTTGTAGATGTTTTCACTTGTTGTAAATTATATGTCAGATGTATGAAATTGATTAGTTTCAGGTAAAAAAATATTTACGGCAGATAAAAATAGGAGAAGTTTTCTTTATTAACCAAAATCCCGCGTGTCTTCCTATGTTTGTATGGGAGAAATGAAATCTATTTTATGGCATAGTAAATCGGAAATTGTTCATTAATATAAGTTGCCTTGAATACCAGAGATTTACCTATATTAGGAAATTTTTTAAATTTTAATTTTGAGGATTTGACTATTGATTGTAGGCTACTCGGAAGTTCCAAGACGATGCATGGGGTGAGTGAGGGGCGCGGTTTTGGTGCACTGGAGGTCCTTGCTCAGCGCCTTCACAGGAAATTCTCAGTAATAACCTTGCATTTTAGAGTAGCGAATGAGGACCGTTAGTTGCGAACTGTGCTAAGATACTTGGAAATTCCGGCGTATTTCCTGACTGGTGAATAGGAAGCGAGGCGTTCTGGTTTAGACCGGCTCGAGGCAGGTGGCATAACATGCGCTGCGCTTGCCGTATTGAATAGAATAGAAAGAAGTGTCGGCACTGAAGAAATAGGCCCATGGCCTGTTGCCGATTACTTTTCGTGACTTTGCTGAAACTTTCTCGCGTAGCGTGGGCATATGACCCCGTAAAATCGTCTTCATTATTAAAATTATAAGGATTTAATTTAATATTAATAACATTTTATTAAATAATAATCAATAATTCTACTTTTTTGCTTTTTGCATCCCCTGATTTTGGTGCATTAGATCAACTTGAAGCACGCTTCCAATCCGTACTTCTGCGCCAAGAAGTAGAGGCAAGAACATAATTTCGAGCAACTCCCTTCTGCATTGAGGGATTTAAGTGATGTCGTCATTCTTTTTTATTCCCAATATATTATCGTAAAGCATTTTATTCTTATTCTGAAACAACACGAAAAATTGCATTCTCTGAATAATTTTGCTCTATTTTACCACGTTTTTCTTAGCTTCGTTTCGTGTCCGTCTGTCATCAAAAATTCAAACCTTAATTTAAAGCACTTCTAAACATCCTAGAAACTTGAAATTTGGCATGCATGCTTATGCTGCCTAGCAATTCAAGATTTGATCATCAGAAATAATAATTAAAAAGTAGAAAAAAACATTTAAAAAAATTAAAATAAAAATTCACGGTTCGGAATCGAGTTTTTTTCTCGAACATCTTGACTTGCCAACCCTGGAAATTGACTTGAATTGCTAAAATTGCTAAAATAAAAAGTAGGAAATAAATAAATATAAAAATAACATTTGAAAAACCAAGTTTTTCTGGTTTCTACAAAACGAAAAACCATGAAAGAAAACAAATAAAAAAAACTAAAAAAACACGTTTTCTTAACGGACAAAAATGAAAAACATTTACTCAACATAACATTACATAACATTTTACATAACTTAAATATAATTTTATGTATGAGTAAATGTTTTCTTTTTTGTCCGTTAAGAAAAGGTGGTTTTTGAAAGTTTTTTTATTGTTTTGTTTCTTCTCTTTTCGGTCTACAACATCCGCACACAAATTTGGAGTGCACGAAACTGTTCACTCTGCGGGTGCACCGCGTTCTGCACGTGTCAAGTACTGTCCCTGCAGCAGCTGCACCGTGTCCTGTACGTGTCTCGTGCTTCGCGAATGCTTTTGACAAAGTTCACCATGGAGTGCTCTTCAGAATATTAAGACTGCTGGGAGTTGGAGGTGAATTGCTGGCATGGATCCACTGCTTCCTAACAGAAAGACTACAAGCTGTCGCTGTAGGAGGCTCGAGATCGAGCGAGGCCAGGGTGAAGAGTGGAGTAACACAAGGAACGGTACTCGACCCAATCCTCTTCCTCATCCACATCGCCGACATAGATGTGGCAGTAAACCACGCCACTGCATCGTCATTCGCAGACGACATCAGGATACTAATGACCATCACGATCTGGACGGACTGTGAGAGGTTGCAAGACGACCTCTCTGCAATATATGACTGGGCCCTAGTGAACAACATGCAGTTCAACGGGACCAAGTTTGAAGTTATAGGGTACAGAGGAACCAGAAGATCTAGAATGGAGCGTCGCTACCTGGCATCTGACAACTCGGAAATCAAAGTCGCTCGTGATCTAGGAGTGTTGATGAACACTCAGGTCAAGTTTGGTGATAACATACCGACAATAACCGCAGAGGTAGGCGACAGGTGGGGTGGATCTGGCGGATGTTCAGAACGAGAGAAGCGGAACCGATGATCACACTCTTCAGAGCCCTTGTAATTCCTCTCCTTGAATAATGCTGCCAGCTCTGGACCCCGTTCACACTCGGCGCAGTACAGCAACTGGAAGGGTTCCAACGAACCTTCACTTCCAGGATAAGAGGGATGGAGAAGTTGAACTACTGGGAAGGTTGCAGCGACTGGGTCTGTACTCACTGCAGAGGAGACGGGAGAGGTATGTCATTCTGTACACATGGAAAATGATTATCGGAATGGCACCACACTTCGAAAACGAGACCTTCAAGATTAAGCCATACCATAACAAGAGAGGGGAGACTGTATTGGATCCCCTCCCTACGTAACAGATCTGCGGTCAGATTTCAATCACTGCGGAAAGGATCCCTTTCCGTGGCAGGGCCGAGGCGGTTTAACGTCCTACCAAAGGATCTAGGAGAGGGGGAGTTCATCCTGGAGGCCTTCAGGAAACGACTGGACGTGTTCCTGGGTACAATCCCTGATCAATCGCCTCTGCACCACCACCGACGGTGAGAAGCAGGCAACAGCATCGTGCATTAGCTGGCCCAAATGAGGGCGGAGGCGCGATAATCGGAGGCGGCGTTCCGTGGAGGCCTGGGGACTGCTACTTCCCAAACAAATACTAAGGATAAGGTGCCGCTGTACCCTCTCTGTTGCGCAACAATTACCGATGTCCCGCTCTGCTTTACTGACCTTTTGACCTTACCTTATGATGAGTTTGGGACTTCCTAGTCCCCGGTCACGTTGATGCGCCGCCTCTGTCGTCCTCCGTCTCCAAGTCGTCGATAGGCAGGTCACCCCGCCCTCGGGTCCCGGATGTAATTATGGACGTGTTCCGTATATTTGCCCTCCTTTGGGCCAGCTGATGCAAAATGTTGTTGCTTGTCACTTGCTGAGGGTAGTTTTCCATAACTGGACAATTCGGGATCTTTCTCGACAATTGTTCAGTCATCTCTTGAATGTTGCAAAGATGAACTCCCCTCCTCTCAGCGCTTTTGGCAAGGCATTAAAGAGTCTCGGTCCTACCACGGACAGTGATCCTTCACGAAGAGTCTGTACTCAGGCCGCGGGTCGGAATTAAATGGGTGAATCATATACAGTCTCCCGCTCCTTTCGCTGTAATATGTCACTATTCCGGAGGTCTCACTCTCAAAGTTGGGAGCCAGTTCTGTTATCATCTTCCAAGTGTACAGTATGATATACCTTTCCCTTCTTCTCTCCAGTGAGTATAGTCCCAGGTGTTTCAGCCTTTCCCAGTAGTCAAGGTTCAGCTCCCTCATGCCGCTGATCCTGTACGTAAGTTTCCGCACCGTACCCGCCTTGAGCGGTGCCCAAAGCTGACAGCAGTATTCAAGATTGGGGAGTACGATACGAGGGTTCTGAAGAGTGTAATCATTGGTGCTGCTACTCTCGATCGAAATGTCCGCCATATCCACCCCATCCTTTGCCGGCTGCGCGCGACTATTTCCTCGATATGGGTATCGAACGTGGCTTCGGTGCTGCCTCGGTAAAGCGCACCTAAAATGCTCATTATCACCGCAGCCAACTAATTATGCCATTAAAGCGCACCTAAAATGTTCACTATCACCACAGCCAACTAATTAGGCACCAGCGCCTCAAGGGTAAAACAAGAGGGTAAATTTGCTGTTGCGGAAGAATTAATTTTTCCCAGAAGCCCTGAAAAATGGCCGATGAAGGTTGATTGTGATAAACAACTTTAATATTCCTTCTAAAATTAACTATACAAGACATGGCCTTATCACAGACTGTCTGAATTAACTTCGTGTAGACTACGATGAAGCAATATCATTTTTTGTCCATAATTCGTCTACCTCCATACAAAACTTATTTAAATTGCGGATATAATTTTGACGATCAGTGAAGAAAATCATGACAAATAAAATGAAAATAAAAGTAAAAATAGCCATGAACAAAATTATTGTTGTTGAGCGTATCCGTGACAACTTAATCTCATTCATCACGTTATCTTGGTCCAGTTCACACAGCTTCAGCCATTCATGTTTTCTTTAAAAAAATATTCACGATTTATTTTCCCTCGAGTTCCCCTAACTCCGTTCCCCTCACACGCCAACGTTCAGTTTGTGAGAGCGCTGGAGAGGCACCTCACATCAAACGGCAGAAGCCTTGTAGTTTTTATTTGCAAATCTTCAACAATTTAAAAGAATGGCGTCAATGGTGAAGGCAATTTTGGCTGTCAGAACTTTTCCAGCGTCGACTCATTTCATTTGCATGTCACTGCTTTCTCTTATTCTAGTAGCTTCCTTCACACGATCAGGCTTCCTTCACACGATTGTGGTTCTCACACTCAAGAGGGCTTCCCTCACACGATTGGGCTTCTTTCACACGATTGCGGGCTTCCTACACAGTATTGGGCGTCTCTCTGCATGATTGGGCTTTCTTCACACGATTGTGGTTCTCACACTCAAGTGGGCTTCCCTCACACGATTGTATTTCTCTCACTAGAGTGGGCTTCCCTCACACCTGAATGCCAGCACAAGTAAAAGCACAAGCACTGTTATCATTGTTCATAAATCCACAATTAATATTTGATTTATGTTATAATTTATTGTTTTATCGAGAGGTGAGCTCAAGCATCGTCGCTCTTTAGAACACATGCCTTTAAATTACCAAGCCCATCTTATGGCGGGTAGAAGGGCAGCAGTAGTGACCCCGGACAGTGACTGCATTGCGGCAAATCTGTATTGCAGCGTCATTAAATTAAGAAGTTAGCGCTTCGTTTTTTTTTTTAAATTCGCATTTTGTAATGAAATAATAATTGTGCGCTGTTCCATAAATATTAAATAGTAAAATATGGAATATTTGATCTAATTTTTACTCCACAGCGTCCACGAAAACATCAATGTCGAGATTCACACGAAGTAGCAAAAATGATACGAATTATTTTTGGTGCGCGGCCCCCGTGTTGCCGGGCGCCAGTTATGGCTGGCAAGAAGCACTCAGCCAGCGCAGGTCACAATTCACTTGATCAAACCTGACAAATGTTGACTGCGAAGCGTCGTGGCTTCTGTGAGGCTTCCGCGTTCTTAGCAATGCTCGCTCCTCCTTAATATGTTTCATTTGTTATTACCAATGCGCTCTCCTCCTTAATATGCTTAATTTGTTATTATCAATACGCTCTCCTCCTTAATATGCTTAATTTGTTATTATCAATGCGCTCTCCTCCTTGATATGCTTAATTTGTTATTATCAATGCGCTCTCCTCCTTTATATGCTTAATTTGTTATTATCAATGCGCTCTCTTCCTTAATATGTTTCATTTGTTATTATCAATGCGCTCTCTCCTTCCAAATATGTTTCATTTGCCATTGATAACGAGAGTCTTATGCACAGAGCCCTTAAATTTTCCTCGAATTTGAATCTCTTAAATATGCCTTAAATTGTCAGTAGCCTAATTTATATTAATATTCGTTAAACTTTTAGTGATCCAACAGCATTGTAATTCGGTGGGTTGTGTAGCCTATTTATCACATTTCTCAGACAACAAAGATCAAGCTTGCGAGTTGCTGCAGAGTTGCGTATGGATTCTCTTCGCGAGGACTAATTTCTCTTCGGTGCCAGGGTTAGGCGTGAGATAACTATGTTGGATTGCATACTGTTAAATATTATTTTATACGTGCAGAATGAAGAGAGCTATGATGTTCTGGTACGTATTTACTTTCAGCTTTTTATTGCACAGTCGTTGTCATTTGCTCGATCTTCGTAAGCTGTTGTCTGTGATTGGTCATTGTTTAAATAGTATTACGTTGCACTTCATATGTCCGTTATTAATACTTCATTAACATAACATTATATTAACTCCAGTTATCGTGTCACTTGCGAAAGAAATACTAGTGACACTAAAACCAAGTAACAAGTGTTGCATGTTGGAAAGCATGTTACAAGTCTTCGCAGGGTCTGGCAAGCGAAGTAATTCCTAAACTTGAGAGAAACGACAGGATGTTCTAATTTCGTGGGGTCTCGTCACAGCCGCAAGTTTCGATGTAGCTATGAAATTGAAAAAGCTTTGTATTTTTTATTAAATCTTATGAAATTTAATGTAAATTTAATTTTAAATTCACTCGTAGAAGCAAACAAGAAATTGGTTCTGATATTGCAATATTGGAAATATAAGTGACCTCGCCTCCTAAAGGGCCGCTACTCGGCGCGTCGGTGTCACAACACCGGCCATTAGCTTGACGAGCAGAATTTGTTCCTGACCTGCCACAGCGGTCCATTAGAGGACTGCCACAGCTGTCCATTAGATGGCTGCCACAGCTGTCCATTAGACGGCTGCCACAGCTGTCCATTAGACGGCTGCCACAGCTGTCCATTAGATGGCTGCCACAGCCGTTCATAAGATGGCTGCCACAGCTGTCCATTAGATGGCTGCCACAGCTGTCCATCAGAAGGCTTCCCTCGCGCCAGCTCCCCTCGCGCGTCCTCGTCGCGACCACCACACAGACGCCGTCAAGCCTACGCAACGCGGTTTTAAAGACCCTGGCCCGACGCTGGAAATATTAAATTTTATAATCTTGATACTTCTTAGAGTTTTATATGTTTTCTCAAATGTATAGATTATGATGATCACGGCTGTGAAATTATCCTGGAACAATGCCAGACAGGAACTATTAGAAATAAAGGCTTCCGAGATCTTCATTTTTGATTTCTCTATTTCAGTTTTGTTAAACTACGGGACAGAAAACGCCACAAATAAATACGAAGGCAAATATAAAAAAATAAAAGTATATTTCAGTTACTGAAGGATACAGGTTTAGCTCGATATGGTATGGTATTAAATAATGATCTTGCCAGATGTATCAGAATGCATCACTTATGACTGCAGGTTACTGAACTTACGTGGATGGCTGCCCTAGTCTGAATTGGAAAACTTAAGGTGGAATTGGGAATTCGGTTGCTTTACTCTAGTCTTGTGAGATGAGCTAAATTACGTTACACAGGTGATAAATGGATAAAATTCACAATAAATTGACAAAGAATGTATAACACTTATAACTAATCGGACTAGGGAGTAGCGCAGCTAGAGCGCTACTTCCAGCAGCAGCTATCAACACAATGTACGGGCGGGGCGGCCGTACGTGTACTGCGACGTCCGCGCTATTAGCGCACGAATAAAAAATTACACGTCGCGCACGTACTGGACGTGACAGAAATTTAGCGGGTTATTTTCCGAAACAATGTATGCTAATTACAAGAGGTTCACCGAGAATGTTTTCTTCAGCATTGACACCTGGTCATTCCAGCACGCTCACAGCTGGTCATTCCAGCACGCTCACAGCTGGTCATTCCATCACGCTCACAGCTGGTCATTCCAGCACGCTCACAGCTGGTCATTCCAGCACGCTCACAGCTGGTCGTTCCAGCACATTCACAGCTGGTCGTTCCAGCACGTTCACAGCTGGTCGTTCCAGCACGTTCACAGCTGGTCATTCCAGGACGCTCACAGCTGGTCATTCCAGCACGCTCACAGCTGGCCGTTCCAGCACGCTCACAGCTGGCCGTTCCAGCACGCTCACAGATGGTCGTTCCAGGACGCTCGCAGCTGGTCGTTCCAGCACGTTCACAGCTGGTCATTCCAGGACCCTCGCAGCTGGCGCTTCAGGCGTTCACCAAACGAAGTCATTTAGCAACAGTTGCTCGGCAATTCCGCTTTTTCCTCTGCAGTTGCTGGTTGTTTTCCAGTGAAATTCTGTCTTATTTATTTTTCTATGAGCACTGGAAATTGGTACATGAAGCAACTTGTCTAAACAGGTTAAATATGTGCCTAAAACTTCTGAAAATCTGAACTGATAATCTGAAACATACAAAAAAACGCAGAAGAAAAAAGAAAGCTAAAAAGGAGAAAACGCAATAACATAACAGAAAAGAACTAGAGGAAGCACAAAAATATTGCATATATACAGTATTATAATATTAGCTGTATGTACATACGTACATTTATTGTAACAGACATAGATAGAAGATACGTACAATATAATAAGCTACTGCTGACGACAGGTATCAAGCAAGTGTTCGCTTAAACAAATCAACATTTAAAACTATATTAGTCATCATAACCATGCCCTAACTGGCGCCACACGTGAGATTCTGAAGTTAACTGAAGGTCCAGCCGGAGCTTCTCTTGGCTCAAGGGCCAAAGCCAAAAATTCCGATACAGTTTAAGTCTCATATACAACTAAAGGGCACGATCCAACTAAGTGGCAGCCTCGGGGCCTTATATGTAATTTGGCTCACAGCACTTCACGAAGCATTATCTTGTCAGCGGTTTGCGTGACTCCGTTACATGGGCGTTGGTCCAGTGGATCCACTTCAACAATGGAGGTTTTGTTACGAGACACGCACACTACGAAGACAAACGAATTTATTTGACGAATCTTGCAGTATAACGTATGTTAAGAATTTATATTAATAAGTAACTTGGAGCACCGTGCATAAAACAGGCAATATAATTTCAACTTAACAAGAATTAGGCTCAATAAAGTTAATAACATCTAAGAATTTTACAAGTAATTTCTAGTAAAGTCTTAATATATGTATTACAATCAAATGAAGCCATCGAATACTAGGCAAAACGTAACATCACTAGCCATAAAATACACATAGTACAGGATTTTCACATCGAGGAAATTACCGGCTGTTGACCGTTGGCCTTCCAAATGCCAGATAAAAATATTTAAGAGAGACGAATGTAAGGCTTTTAATTAATTAAGGATGAAGTCAGGATGAGAACATGAATATATGCAGTGGAGTTATCGTCGGATGCAACCGTATTCCGAACTCTGCGTCGCATTTCCCTGCGAGCAACTGCTCCGGTGATTATGAATAATAAATAGAAAATAATAAATAATCTGTGAAAAGACAATCAGGTATGACAGAGTAGCCGCATAACAGTGAATGCTTCGCCAGAAAATACCTTTGAGAGTTTTACTGCCGATTTCATTCTAGAATATCATACGAGATAGTAAGTTATTTGTGACACTGCTTACACGAGTGCAGCGTGAGCACGGCAGCGTTGCCGCTACGTTGACACGAGTGCAGCGTGAGCACGGCAGCGTTGCCGCTACGTTGACACGAGTGCAGCGTGGGCACGGCAGCGTTGCCGCTACGTTGACACGAGTGCAGCGTGAGCACGGCAGCGTTGCCGCTACGTTGACACGAGTACCTGTTCCTTCATTCTTTGCCTGTTCATCATTTTCAACCTGTTTTTCACAATTTACTGTTCAAACAAAGCGATAATGGCATCGAACTCAATTGAAAATGGCAATTTTCCGCATCGCAGCCCAGGGCCAATAGCGACTTGACGAGGTTTGCGTGCCAAACATTTGCCCGCCGACCTCATCCTCGCAGCGACTCAATTAACTTGCACTTGACCACTAACACCTGAGTCGTCTTGCAATAAAAATCAATTCTTAGGCATTTATCGTTATAAATTAAAAACATCCATAGAGCATTTTGCTCGTTTATTTCTAGCCTCAATGGTATTTTCATAGTTCACTGAACCAATGAAAAAGCCGTGGCAGACAACTCATTTCAATTAGTTTGATTGCACAATTGAAAATAAAGAAGGCCCCCTAGAAAATGATTGGATGTAATTGAGCTCAGCCTGACGTCGCTGACACGCACTCTAACGAAAGGAAAATAGGAATTAATGTTAAGCTACGAGAATAC
This sequence comes from Hyalella azteca, assembly GCF_000764305.2. Classification (NCBI taxonomy): domain Eukaryota; kingdom Metazoa; phylum Arthropoda; class Malacostraca; order Amphipoda; family Hyalellidae; genus Hyalella; species Hyalella azteca. The sequence continues at coordinate 20,922 of NW_025933893.1, forward strand.
ATTGTGTTTTAAAATATAGAAGTAGAAAATTTAGGAAAGTAATATCAGGGAACGTAGGAAAAATGAACGAACTGAATAAAGGTCAATAAACGTTATCGAGAATAAGAAAAGCAAGATGCGAAAATTAGCACGGAAATTGATGAGTCACATGCATACAATTTTGATGAAAATACGTTGATCATTTTCTGAATCATGGTGAAAAAATAATAGATGAAAATGCAATAACAAAATAGCTAACTATGATCATTTGAATTAATTATGCCAGGTGTCCGTCTCGGGCCTGCCGCCTCAGGCCAATTGATCCCTCTGCCAAGACTTATCTTAAATGGTATTATCAAAACTTAAGTATGCAAAACTTAAATGACATCATTAGACCGCGTTGGACGTCAGCCAATCATAGGCTCGTTTCTACACGTATTTACATTATGACTTTGATGACGTTACATTTCTGTGTTATTGTTTCATTTTATTACACACACAGTTTCATTTTATTACACTTTTATTGTTTCATAAAGCTTAGACGCTTTTACTCTAAAATTTCACTGACAAATGCCGTTTCTAGACAGCAAAATAAGTATTTAATGATTAATATGACATAATGAACAGCGAGAGTAAGATTTTAGTGATGGCGTGTTACTGTTAGTCAAGTCATTGCTTAACTCCCCCCAATTAGGATCGTTAGTTTATTAGGACATTTGCGGAGAAAAAAAGCATAAGATGCACGACACCTATATAATTCCTTAGAACTATATATATACCTTAAAATTGTAATAGAGGCTGTGGGTGTGAGAGACTAAAGAAATCTTTGGAGGTATAGACAAGGGTTTACAGAGCAAGCTTAGCCGAACCCTAAGTACGAATTTTTGTATTGTAGATTCATATCTATATGATTTTGGTGAATGGTTACAAAACTCTAGGATAGTTAAAAATTGAAAGCAATTCTCAACCGTTTTTTACGCCAATGGGAAACCAATTAGCCCCTGGCATAAATAGGAGTAAAATTTGTACTTTAGTTTCACGAAAAAAAAACATTATTTGTTTAGTCATAAAGCAAATATTTCACAATTTGCCGTTTCAGTAGTAGCTAAATGATAACCAATCGCTTCACCCACGCAACATTTGTGAGTAACCTCCTTACGCAACCTCCGAGTTGTCTTAAAGTTACGCACAATTCCTTATACTTAATTATGCGTAGCTTTATAATATCACCGATTGGGCATACGTCTACTTAGCAGTACTTCCGCACTGCGATGATGATGTTACGAAAAGAAAGCTGCGAAAACTCACTTGGCAATTGATGAGTCACGCATACAATTTTAATGAAAATTATGAAAAAATTTCGTAAGTACCATCAAGTTTTTTATTGTAATTACGCACAGCGTAAAGGCTCACGTGTACAAAGCGGTGTTTTGACAATCTGGCCTTTAGGCGGTATCTTTTGCTGAGTTTGACTTACCATTTCTCTCTTTTGCCATTGTCACTGGAATAACACATTCAGTCGAGCTTCAAGGGGAAATTAGATTCTAAACTGAACATAAAAACGTCGCGTTGACGCCAGAAGCTACGAAGAATGAGACAGAAAATGGCGCTCAATCTCTGGCCGAGGCTGATCGTCAGAAATCAAACTAAATCGAGTGAAAGCAATTACAAGTTTGCGTTCCTCATCCGTCAGCGAAACCAGCAAACTTAGATGGACTTCCCTTGTCTTGATCCTCTGATCTCTATTCATCATTAAAGCCGTATAATCGCTGGCCAGCTTTTGGCCGTCCGTAAACAACATTATCTGTTTAAAGGGAGACTGAAATCTTGGGATTTTTTTACAGGTCGTGAACAATTCAACGGCAAATCTGAAGCCTTAAAGAGAAATTTGAGATAGAAAAACTGGACTTCCCCATAAGCGTCTGCTCGTTCCTTGTCTCTGATATGAAGCAAAGAACTCAGATCATGACTCGTCACTTTTTGCCGGCCCCGGCTACGAACTTGTGCAGCTTTGCCGGCGACGCTGAGAGCGTTGAAAAAATGCCGCTTCAATGGAGTCGGTAAGCGGGAATTCTTTCTACGTACATACCAGCCATTGAAGAGCCGTGCCATATCAGTGTCTGCACATACCAGCCTTTACAGAGCCGTCGTAGAGTCTGCACATACCAGCCTTTACAGAGCCGTCGTAGTGTCTGCACATACCAGCCTTTACAGAGCCGCCGCAGTGTCAGCCCAAAAAGACTTTACAACCTCCTATACAAGTCAATAATTGTTATATGACAGTGCTGACTTGTAACAACAGTTTTCAGGCATTGCCTTACGGTCATAAAGGATTTGCCGTTTCGGATACACTCTTTTGAATCCGTTTCTCTTGTGAAGAAAATTATCGCCACTTCAATGAACTGTTGTTTGCGTCTTTTGGAAACGTGCCCTCAGAAATCTCGACTAACTTTATTTCAAGCTCCGTTGCCAGCAATAGAAAACCTTGTCGCCAGATGGCTTGTGTAGCTCGCATGTGAAATGAGCTGTCGCGTCTCAAGGATTCTCTTTCTTCTTCCATAGCGCCCATGAGCAACGGAGTATTGAATTTTCTTTTTGAAAGCTCGGACTGAAGGCTACTGCATAATTTCGGTAACAAATGATTACGGTTCAACAGCTGCATCAAATTTACAGGCTTCCAAATCTCCTTCTGGTTCAGCGGACCGCCTCGAACTTTACATGAAGTTTCTGCTCAGAGCTTGAAACTTTTGCCCCAATATCCCCTGGTCTCGAAGACGTTAAATGTGATTGCAAGGTTGGATGAGAGAATGAAATGTACGGTGTACATTTTAAATGTTTAATTTAAAATGTAACAGGATATTGCCACATTGCAATATAACAAGTTAGCGACTTGCTGCGTACATTTACTGCAAGTAATTGATCGGCTCTTGCAGTAACATAGTTTTTAATCAAATTAAAGTTCGTAAAGTTACTTTTTGAATGATCATCTATGATTGCATAACCTACACAATTTTTGCATGCCATTTTTGCAGACTTTTTCTCTTGGGGGAAATGTGTCAATCGGATTCAGCTAGAAACCTGCTGTGAAAGAGAAACAATGTTCAAAAATTTGTCGACAATTTTGAGAAGAATTCCACGTAAACTCCGAGCAAAAAAATTGTTTTTCTGCTGAATTCATAAGCTGTACTTCATTTAGAAGCAACTGGCTAAAAATTAAAAGGATAAGAACAGAGAAACTATAAAGCTACAACTCCCTGAAACACGAGTTACGGGCAGATTCCAACCGACGATCATTTCAACAATTTATCAGCATCTTCTCTTGTGCTCGCCATCTCAAAAGGACTTCCTAAGAGAAAATTTTCCTCATTTCAGATCTCTGGATGACTACAGCCCTCGCACTTTGATCTGCCGCGATGGAATCAAAATCCATTCTCTGGATTTTGATTTTAGGCAACAAATCGACGACGTTCGCAAGGGAAATTACCGCTCACAGTGGATAATTAGGCAAGGAGCTTTTCATTTCAAAAGATTCAGACAAATCTTCCCCTAAAAGCATTAATTCGGAAATTGTCGCCAGCAGGATTCTCAAAAGCTGGAATCTTTCGCATCAGGGAACAGATTCATGCTGCAGAACAGGTGCATTTGTAGGAGGCTTGAGAAGACAGTAAATCTGAACCATCTCGGCTGGTATGACTGAGCGGTAGCACTGATTATCGTTGGTAAGACATCGCTATTTGTAAAAGATGCTAAGGCCGGAATGCTAATCGAGCTAGTTGTGCATACATGCAGATAGGTATTACGAATTAATCTTGCAAACTAATGCTATTATGAGACATTCAAGAAGTTCGCTGAACTCTTTTGTGGTCGCATCGGAGCGAAGGAAGATAAAGTAGATTATATGTTTGCATGAAGAGTATGTCTGCAGACTCAAGTTATCAGGCAAGCACTCATTTCATGAGAGATTCCAGACTCACCATAAATTCAAAAATCACTGGATATAAAAGAACGAAGCAATATTCACTATTTAAACATTTTACACTGGCATTGTTTCTCATTGAATAAAAAAATGGCTAACAAATACGCACAGAACACTCGAATAGCACGAGTTCCAGCTATTTGCATCTTTTATTTACAGGACAGGAAAGAAGGAATAGTTCAATTAACGAGGAGCCTAGCGCCTTGAGGAGAAGCATAACCTAGAGTTAGAACGACTGCCTAGCAGATACTATATATAGCCTAGAAATACGCAGAAATTGAACTATATAATATAAAAACGTTGACCGCGCCGTACATGATGTGTTGAAGCATAGCTTGTCTGCGTGCCATGTCCGCAAAGCCTGATGAGTCGAGGATCAGGCGAGATAAATAGATGAATATCTCGCGAGATAAGACGTAGAGAGAATACGCGATAAACTACGGGAGCAACTTTCGAATATTTCAGAAGTAATGGGTGAATTTCCTCATATCCTGTGAATAAAAGGAGTTAATATTTTTAAAACTGATTGATTTGCTCGTAAGATGCTTGACACTTGAATGCCCATCGCAACGCAAGACTTGAGAGGAGCCCGCCCCATTAGGTGCTGGATTGCCTCTCGTTAGATGCGCCTGTGTGGAGTGACGCATTTCTATATGTCACTGAATTCTTGAGTTATAGAATGATTATTACAGGCACAATACACCACGTCATATTAGCTTCAGTTCGACTCGTCAACGCAATGATTTTATGATCACCATTTAAGAGATCTTTGAGCTAGCAATATTTTTTAAAGGAGAAAATATGCATGCACTGCGTCGTTTCACATGGAAGACGGAAACCTTGTAATGTTTCCAATTATTTTCAAGTACAATATTGTGAAATATTAATGATGAACCATGTAAGGCGAATAGATATGTTACTTAGCATCGATTTTAGTATATTTATGCGTAATAAACATTTGATCTGCAATACGTAATTACGTCGAGGAAAAACATGTGGGTTTACTTGATTGGTTCGAACAAAAGTAATGATATTGAAGGCCTGCCGCCAGCGCGTCATTAGCCGACTATAATCATAATCAGTGGTAATAATCAGCCGACCGTAATCACAGCTCGCCTGCGTCTATAATTAAACTACTAATTACATCACAGAAGCTGATTGGCTATCTCGCTTCAATGTAGGATATGAACCCTATCAAAATTCGGAGACCGCCTAGGGTTCGGCCAAATAGTTGTTACACTCGGCGCAGAGTCATTCTGGGTCTGCTTGGCCACCCGATCAAAATCAGAATATGGTCAGAATCTCATTTCAGACTTTAAAGTCGCCTCAGAGTATGAAAAGAGGAGGCTGAGCCGAGTCACACCGAGCTAGCAAGCTGCCCAGAGGCTGCTCTTCGAACCCTGGGCCGAAGCGGACATAGAGAAGCTGATTTACGTGATGTCCGAGTCTTAGGCGATTCCTAATTCATGGTCGCCACCAAGTCAAATATTTTTGGGAAGTAACTCATCTGGACGTATTGAGATGATGTTGACAACGGTACTTAACATAAAAGGCCTCGCTGCTGAATTGGGTGACTGTGTACAAACTGATGATGCGCGGGATGAGGAGGTCCTTTTAGTTGCAATTTAACATAAAGGACCAGCTGACGAGGCCAGCCGAAAAGACTAGCTGAAGGGGCCACCTGAAAGAGTCAGCTGAAGTGAACAGTGGCACAGCTGAAGTGACCAGCTTAAGGATCATTTGGAATAGCCAGCTGACGGGACTGAAGGTATATGCGGCTCACGAACCTCGCAGTAAACAACCAAGAACAAAACAGGTCAATAAATTACGGCAGCCATGGAGTAAGGGAGGAAACACAAAAGTTCGCCCCCGAAACTTCAATTTTACCCACAGAGCTATATATAAAATGGGCTTCTATGATGACGCGACCTCTGAGCCAGCCTGTATTTTCGATCGAGTATTTCTTAAACGGTAAAGTGCAGCTGGCCACTGAAATTCGCAATATAAGAGAAGTGAAAATTTTGTTGGACAAAGTTACAGGAAGCAAGCCACTCGCTATTGTGCGGCCATGTTTCCCGACCAAATCCACGGAAACTGAGTTCATTTCGGCTCCAAGTGAGAAAAGCAGGATACCGCCTTGGCATATGTTCCTGCAATTGGAAATTATGGCAGCGGCAACGCCGGCCGGACGTCGGCCAATCAATGCCATTAATTACCAAAAAAATAATAATTGTATTGCACGAAACTCATGAACATTACTTGTTCCTTCAATAACGATTAGACTGCCCCCAGCCCCTGAGAGGTGAAAATTTCTTTAAATTGCCTTTAACACTGCATAAATCTTAGTTGGAACGAGGTATTCAAATGTTCGAGAAATAATCCGCAGACTTTGTGTGAATATAATAATGAAATATTTTGGTCATAATCCGTAGACTATTTTAGCGAGTGACCCTCTAATCTCGAGAAAAAAACTTTTAAATTCTATTGCGTTGGTATCGTCAAACTTTACTGCAGTAATCTGAACAGTTTAAACTTTTCAGCACCATCCACCATTTTCACGGGCGCAACATTCTCGATCCCCGTGACTTGCGCTAACGACGCCCGCATCGTTGCTCCCTCGAGACGCTGGGCGAGCCTCGCCACTGCTGGCCTGGAGCAATAATGATGGAGTCTGAAGCCATCAATTTATACGTCTTCCTTGTCAGGACCTACGTCATCCATGGTGCACATCAGACGCGAGCCTTCGACTTCTCTGGAAGCACACAAATAAACTAGAAATATCGAGTCGATCGCGAGGTAATGAGGTGTCCGTTGACGCGGAGTCAGATGGACACAGTTTTATTGAAGAACCATTTTAATTGAATAAAAAAGACTCGTGAGTGAATCGGATCGAAGGCTTGGCAGTTCGAAGTTCTGATGTTTAATAAACCCTACCATAATGGCTAACCCTCCCAGGTGTACATTCATAATAATCAAAATGTGGGCCGTATGCATTGTCGTAGGAAAGAAGATGGGTATTAGATTTATGCCAACGCTGCTTTAACGCATACGAAACGCATTAGAATGACGCAGGCTGGACGGCCGAGGCAATTCTCTTTAACGCAAACGCAAGGTGCGGGCATCGGCGTCGTCATGGCGACGGCGTGGGTACTGAGCATGAGCTGCGCGTGCGGCTGTGTGAGTCACTGATGAAGTCTTGATGAAGTCTATGATGAAGTCTATGATGAAGTCTATGATGAAGTCTATGAAGAGGAGAAGCAGAGCTATGAAGAGGAGCAGCAGAGCTGTGAAGAGGAGCAGCAGAGATGTCCTCGCAGGTGTCGCTACTGCAGCAAGTGTCCATGTGGGACAGAGGCGCACGTCGGGGGAGGAGGGTAAGAGGTACGCCACTTTAGAGCTGCGGAAGCAGTGAAAGCTGCTGCAATTGCACTCGGAGAGACCGACGAGTCCTTGTGCTAGACGCACGCGAATAAAAAACAAATAGCGGACGCTTCTAGCTTGGTGAAGAGACGCTAATCCGCTACCACAAGGCAATCGAGCGCATGTTGCTGTACTCGCATACGACGGACGAACGACCCCAAATATCGCTGCGAGTGCGCTCGCCGCTCAGTCCAAGGCCGAAGTAAGGGCACCTGTGGGACCGCTAAAGGGTTATGATGTCCTCGTTGGAAACGACAAGGGCAAATGAGAATTGCCGGAAGCTCAGTTTGAATCACTGCTTAGCAACCTCCGTGACTCAAGACAGGAGAATGAAATAGAAATCAAGGAGGAGCTCTAGAAGGAAAGGGGTAGGAGAACAGCGAGTCTGGATTTATGTGTGCTATTGTCCTATTGGTCTTATATGTATGACTATACTGTGGTACAGTCATATATAAAAGTTATTCCCTGAGTTATTCCGTGAGTTCCGTGAGTGTCTCATATGTGAGTTTTTCCGTGTTTACTGTGTGTTCTGAGCAATAATGCGCGGAGAGTAGATGTGGTACCGGAATAGAGGTAAAAATTCATGGGCTGTTATACATAGAAGATATAAATGAATGTAATGCAGTGACTGGACGGTCGGTACAGAGGCTCGGCGAGGCTCTTAAGTGGGGCGATGCGTCGGCTGGCAATATTAACGGACAATAAGTATTGACACATCGGTAAGTTGCAACCTGATTTGCATGCTGCATTTACTCCTGTGTACATCGGCCACATGATGATACCTGTACAAAGTTTCTGCCCATTTCTTCGGTAAACTTGATACGATGCACACCTGTAATGTTTTGCACGTGTTAGGCAATTTCACTCACAACATCACACCTGCTACACCTGCAATCTCTCAGTGCTGGACAGCTTACATACATTAAACAATTGGAATATTATTGCTGTACAAGTATCGAGGCAAATAATTTACCTTTAACGAAACCCGTTGCATGAGTTTTACAGCGCCGAGTCGGTCGTTTTTGTGCCTCACTTGCTGCCACAGTCGAGAATCACAGCCGTGTTATCGTCGGCCAGAGGCGGCAACACTCGTGGCCTGCGATAAGCCTGCCATGATGGAGAGAAATCTTTTGGCGTGGACGCTAAGACCTCTTAATTAAACGCCTCTTGTTAACGTCAGGAAATTGGAGCCAGCGGCCACTTTTATGCTTGGGCTTAATAAAGCTGCAGCGTGCAGCATTCCTGCAGCGTGCAGCATTCCTGGATAGAAGTCAGATTAGCTCCTATATATTTGTGCTGTGAGGTTCATACAGAAAAAAACATAAAAAATGTTGACAAGCATATATGAGATTTTTCATGGAACTGGTTTTCTAAAAATTTAATTATTCCGTTAAATTGTCGCAAAACTTCACTTGGCTTGGCGAAGAACATACGGCGAATGATATGGTCGCCGCTCTACAGTATGAAGCCATCAGACTTCAGTCCGGTAAATATTTCGCTAAACTTGATATTTTAAGTATATACCAACGTTAAGGTGGTCTTGAATAAATTCTTCAATTACTATTGTTATTTTCGAAGGCCTCATAGCAAACAGATCAAAAATTGAACTAACGTCAGCCACTCCAACTTATTAGATCGCTAATTGCAATTAACATGACAAGATAACAGTTGACGTTCTTTGATCAGAGCCAATAATTTCTACAACTTGTGATATTTTTGACGGTCGTTACGGTTGTGATGACTTTCATAATGTTAAAGGAGACTTGTTCATTGCACGCCTTTGTTCCTGAACCTAATTCACGCAGCAGCTGCGCATGACAGCTGTCAGGCGCAGTTGCTTTTGACAGGTGCGTATTTTGACATCTCCTGCCCTCGCCACGCGTCAGCACACAAGGGAGGCTCCAACTCCCATAAGCACAAATATAAGCCAATTCGCACACGACATGTTTAAAAATAATCTCATTTATTAGATTTTAGACTAATTCCCCCGATAACCTCTGGACGACGATGATATGCCCATCTCTCCAGTCTCCCACTCTTGGCCTGCATATATTTTCGTATCTCCTGGTGCTATAATTTATTATCTAATTGCTTCATTATAGTTTGGACGCATTTTGGAGTCTCGTGTTAGGAGACGAAGTCAACGCTCATCAGCTTGATCGTAAGTATTATTAACTTAACATTGCCTTAACCTCTGTGGTGATATCGTGTTTAAACCGTATTACTCCCCTCGATCATTAAACCTTGCTTTTTTACTTAATTTGAGTTTTTGCGAACGAGTTTTCATTTCTTTTTTTTTTTCATTTCAATTGCATGTTTACGCTTCTCTGTTCGTTCGTTTAGGTCTTTATTATACTAGATCCACGCCAGTGGTGCAACCCCGTTTGATTTGTGGATTTTCTGTGCTTAAATTTACATTTAACAGTAGCCTCAAACTTAGCTTTAACTTTGCATGCCTTTAATTGTCACCTCTATAAGTACGAACGTACACATCTTGTACTATTTTTACTTTTTTTCTATCTTATGTTGTTCTTTATTAATTGAAACTCTTGTCTAGGGTTCATCGACGGAAACAATTAGGTTGGTTTATTTGATGATTGCTCTGAATTCATTTGCTCGCAATTTACTGGAATATTTGGCGTTATGCCTCGAATTAATCATAAGATAGGTTCTAAATAATTATCTGTTCATACCAGATAGGAATCCACCCTATCTCCGTAACGTGCAACTTGAACTGCAAACCTATCGGCTTGTTTCTTTGCATCCGGCAAATAAATTTTATTCTGTTACCCGCGATTCAATCGTGAGGATAGAGAGACAGACATATAACTTGCGTTACAGTAACTTATTCTTCTAAATTCAATATTGTTAAACTCACCCATTGATTATTGTACCATTACTGATTACAGACAATTTTCTCTGCAGTGTGAAACACCACTATACGGTTATCTGTTCTTTACCTGGCCGTTCTTCACCCGCTTCGTCTGGCGTTAAATAAAATTTCTTCTTTTTGTTACCTTCTTTTATTTGCGCTGCTGCCGAATTCATAATGGTGACATGAAGATGGCGAGCGGCTAGCGTCTCATCGCTCGTCCGCCGTCAGCGAGGTGGCACACCGTGAAGCCGTGGACACCCGTCAACGAGCAGCAAGCCGACCAATCGCTGACCAGCATCCTGCGTCGTCATCAGCACTATACACGGTGTCATGCCGGTCATTCATTGAAATTGAGTGGCATGCCGGTCGACCTTAAACTTGCAGTTTATTGACTTCATGCCCACATTGAGAACCCTTCAAGCTTCTACCATTCGTGTTCTTTAAAGTTAAAGTAATGTCTATACTTGATCACTCCCAACCTTTATTCACATTTACAGCTTCCAGATCTTAGTTTTTGGCACAAATCTTGACTATTAACGAGGTTCATCCAATTTTCATCCACCTAGTCTTAAATTTCACATTCACTTCTTCCTAACCATGAAGCGGCAGCTAGCACTCTAGCAGTCCAGACGCGCTTAGTAAATTTGCCGGTGCTTTGAAACAACGAAAAGTGAAGCTTCGAAATCCTGTCCAATAATCAACGTTATTTCCGAGACGTGTGAGACCCTGCACTCCCCACTGCACTTTCAACAACAAACCAGCAGTGCACAAATTCCTGACCGATACGCTGGTTAGCGACGATTTTTTTCTTTGCAGTTATACGCCAGCTTGAATTTGGAGGTCATTGACAGCTTAAATTTTCATATTATCGACCACCGCTGTTGTTATCGACGGCTTAAATTCTACAAGCAATCGACACCTTTAGTGTTGCAAGTTATTGACTTTTTTCGTTTTTGATAATCGACTAGTCACCGGAGCTGAGACTTTGTTTCATCACCTGCAGGCAGAGGTGGGCAGTAGCGCGCTACATTTTCAGTAGCGGTAGCGGTAGCGGCTCTACATTTAAGGCAATGTAGCGGTAGCGGTAGCGCCCGCTACATANTTATTTTTATATGTATATGTGGATAATTTCTTAGATTGGTAGATTAAAGTTCACATCCATGTAGGGAAGGTAAAACATAAAAATAACTGTAACTTCTTTTTACTGTATCTAACCCGTACTAGTTCGGTTAGGTTAATTGCAATAAAGTTGCATTGATATTTTTTAAAAATGTTTTATTACCATTAAATGTTAATGAGTAAATCATCCCAATAGCAGAACAATAAATATTTAGAGATTTCCAATAAATTTGGCCATTGTAGCGGCTAATGTAGCGCGCTACATTTTACTGTAACGGTAGCGGTAGCGCCCGTTACAATCTAGTGGGTGTAGCGGTAGCGGTAGCGCCCGCTACATTTAGAGCATGTAGCGGTAGCGGTAGCGCCCGCTACATTTAGAGCATGTAGCGGTAGCGGTAGCGCCCGCTACATTTAGAGCATGTAGCGGTAGCGGTAGCGCCGCTACATTTCCAAGTAGCGCTGCCCAGCTCTGCCTGCAGGTAATTGTGTCACACGTCGCACGGCTGGTCCAATGAATGACTTTTATGTATATATATGGAATTATTATAGTAAAACCTGCGAGATATATCATCATAAGCATCACAGAAACCATATATTATAAATGACATGCATGTGCATTGGAACAACATCCATTACACATGAACAAACGTCTGCCTCATCAGCATTCCGCCGTCATAACTTAGTCCTTAATAACTGCCATGCAGCTTGCCGCCGACTGGTTGCTGCTACTCGCCATTTAGCTATTTACATTCATTCTGTTAGACACATCTCTGTAACTTGTTTAGTTCCTAAATTGTAAAAATACTGCTTCCAGTGTGGCCACGACTCGGGATATCCAATTACACTTCTATGCGCTTAGCACCTCGTTTGTTGCCTTTGAGGTCTACGCAGTGGGGGGGGGAGTCACTAACGAGGGTCTAACTAACGAGGGTCACGCAGTGCAAGGCATCACAGGCGCAGCCCGCAGCCCTCTATATACTGTCACCTAATTACCCATACAAACACTGTGACGACACTGACGCGCCTCACGACTCCGCAAGTGGCAAGAGCACGCGCGGAGAAAGTGTTACTTGGTCAGCACTTGAGGAGATATAATCAATGCTAAACTGAGACTAAGTGATTCACAACTAATGCATTTACTAAACTTTAACTATCTTCCTATATGTCAGCTCAGGGCAAGATAGAGATACATCGAAAGTGATAGAAAAATAGAGATATATCAAGTTCAATAGTGATTAAAATCACTTGATTGGGATGACGTTTTTCATGGAAACAAGTTGGGATTACGGTTGACACAAAAAACAACTTGGGATGACGTTTGTCTCAGAAAAAATATTGGGATGATGATTAACGCAAGAAACAAGTTGGCAAGATGTCTGTCTCAAAAGCATTCGGAAAAGTGTGCATGTTAAGCGTTGAGAGTGGAGGAAGTTTTCAGGCAACTTATGAAGGAGTTAGAAACATAAGAATGAGATTTTCCACCGTGCTAGAGATCGCTACGCAGAACTTGTTGTGAACGCAACATTTGTCCTAGGATAGTAGCTTAATTCTGCGGTCTTGCGAAACCTTTTTCGTTCATTCATCATCTGTCAGCTGCGGGGTAAACACCAATATTAGATCAGGAACGAATTTTGGTGAGTCTAGTTCTCGTGTTTGAATACTTCTGTTTAGAAAGCCTTTGTAATTTGCTTGAATATTTTCGAATATTGTTTATAAATTCAGGAACATTTTTTCTTCGAATAAATTTTGTATTTGTACCGGTTTTTTTCCAGAAACCATGTCTTCTGGGAATATAAAGCACAAATGAACCCATGTATGTACGCGTATTCAATCAATCCTGCCAAAGACAACAGTTGTGCTGGAAAGCAATAAATAGTCCGCAACAGGACTCCTACGAAGCGCATTTTTTTTACATTTTAAATTCTAGTTCATATTAAAACGATTCAATAATTTTTTTAATCGTGGAGTTTGTTTTGTTTTCATCTCTTTTTATATACTTGGTCGTTTTTACATCTCTCTTTGACATCTCTTAGCGTCAGAATTGTTTTTCTTCGATGGGCAGTAAAGACACCTCTGAGACTGGTGTTTGAGAAGTCCAAAAAAATAACTATGGCAGAACTATGTAAAGAAAGAGGTTCAAAACCGAAACGAAACTACGAGATGTAATACGCGTGTTTTGTTAACGACGACTCTGGCACAGTAGACAGTTAAGCAATGGAATGAAAGGTTCTTCAGTTCAAGAATCCATATCAAATAAAACGGGAGAAACTTTCCGCCAGCTTGTGCAAACTATTTATATAAGCATTGAACCTGTTACAAAAGACTTAGTTTTGTTATATGGGCTTCCTTCTAATGTGATCATAGTCCATTTCAATATAACGATGACGGTAGATGGTCTGACTTCAAAAATAATCAAACACTATTTCAGAATTTAGGGATGTCAGATGGTCCTATTTCCGGCAAATTCGATGATTTTGGCCTATTTTCATTGGCAAAGGTCAGAAAGAGTCAATTCTGGCCTTAAGTTAATTATTTTATTCAATGAAAATGAAACTTAAAGAGTTGTGCCATAATTTAAAAATATCGTGAAAAAATATTTAATTCTGGCTGGCTTAGAGCATTTAAATAAGTGGATTAGGCCGTTTTCTCTTGCCACCATCCCTGCTGCGCATGAAGCACTGCATGCAGCACCTGCTGCTGTGCACGGAGCACTGCATGCAGCACCTGCTGCTGTGCATGAAGCGCTGCATGCAGCACCTGCTGCTGTGCATGAAGCACTGCATGCAGCACCCGCTGCTGCGCACGGAGCACTGCATGCAGCACCTGCTGCTGTTCACGGAGCACTGCATGCAGCACCTGCTGCTGTGCATGAAGCACTGCATGCAGCACCTGCTGCTGTGCACGGAGCACTGCATGCAGCACCCGCTGCTGTGCACGGAGCACTGCATGCAGCACCCGCTGCTGTGCACGGAGCACTGCATGCAGCACCTGCTGCTGTGCACGGAGCACTGCATGCAGCACCTGCTGCTGTGCACGGAGCACTGCATGCAGCACCTGCTGCTGTGCACGGAGCACTGCATGCAGCACCTGCTGCTGTGCACGGAGCACTGCATGCAGCACCTGTTGCTGTGCACGGAGCACTGCATGCAGCACCTGCTGCTGTGCACGGAGCACTGCATGCAGCACCAGCTGCTGTGCACGGAGCACTGCATGCAGCACCTGTTGCTGTGCACGGAGCACTGCATGCAGCACCTGCTGCTGTGCACGGAGCACTGCATGCAGCACCAGCTGCTGTGCAGGGAGCACTGCATGCAGCACCTGTTGCTGTGCACGGAGCACTGCATGCAGCACCTGCTGCTGTGCACGGAGCACTGCATGCAGCTCGCGGCAGCAATTAGCGGTATTGCTCACCGGCGCGGCTAAGCTCGTCAAGGATCCCTGGATGTGCCACGCAAGTTTGTCACGCGTCACCTCGCAAAGCAGCCAAGTTGTGCTTTGTGGCCGCAACTTTGTTGCGAAGATTCTTGGCCGGATTGTTGTAGACAAAGAATTAGAAGCTCTGAACGCTAAAAATTATACTATATTTTGTAATCAGGAACTTTAAGCCCGGTATATTGGGGTTCTGTGAGTCAAAGGTAGATTTTATACCATGAAAACAGAAATAAATTCAATTTCTAACAATTTTAGCTTCGGCATCAAGAACAGGATATCAAATGGAATTTAATAATTGAGATGGGATCTGATTGATTCAAATGCCGTGTAGGGAGGAGCCCGTGGCCCTTCGTG